>NC_057810.1:576306293-576352014 GCF_018294505.1 Triticum aestivum
ACCGCGACACCCCGACACCCCGACCCCGAAACAACACCCCGACCCCGACCACGACATGGCACCCCGACCCCGACACGACACCCACAACACCAGAGGCCGACGGGGTCATACATTTGTGAATTATGAGTTAGGTCATATATTTTTCAATTTTGTTATGAAAAACATCATATATAATTGTGTTGATCGGGTAGATTTAAATGTGCAGTTGTTTCGTCGCTGCAAGGTTTGGTGTTCGACGACCTCCCCATGCGTTTGACGAGCTCTGCCCCTTCGTTCGTGGGTGAGCACAAATGACATGTCCTCCTTCCCCCCTTAATTATTTGCTCTGTTTCGGTGTTCGTGCCGATGAAACATGCTAGCTAGCTATATATGTGTCTTGAATCATCAGTATGCGTAACCAATATGTGTCTCCCGTTCGAAAGGGTTATAGTTATAAATATGCATGCATTTGCATATTTATAACCGTGATTCTTTTGAATTGTCCAACGCTATCCATGGACAGCCCGAGTATGTGTAGATTGGGTTCGTTTTCCCATATGCTTTGCTCCGGATCCGACGCATAAATTTCGTCAGTGCCTCCCCTGTTGTTCTTCGGGTACACATGTTGGAAATATTCCCTAGAGGCAATAATAAATTAGTTATTATTATATTTCCTTGTTCGTGATAATCGTTTATTATCCATGCTATAATTGTATTGATAGGAAACTCAGATACATGTGTGGATACATAGACAACACCATGTCCCTAGTAAGCCTCTATTGACTAGCTCGTTGATCAATAGATGGTTACGGTTTCCTGACCATGGACATTGGATGTCGTTGATAACGGGATCACATCATTAGCAGAATGATGTGATGGACAAGACCCAATCCTAAGCCTAGCACAAAGATCGTGTAGTTCGTATGCTAAAGCTTTTCTAATGTCAAGTATCATTTCCTTAGACCATGAGATTGTGCAACTCCCGGATACCGTAGGAATGCTTTGGGTGTACCAAACGTCACAACGTAATTGGGTGGCTATAAAGGTGCATTACAGGTATCTCCGAAAGTGTCTGTTGGGTTGGCACGAATCGAGACTGGGATTTGTCACTCCGTGTAAACGGAGAGGTATCTCTGGGCCCACTCGGTAGGACATCATCATAATGTGCACAATGTGACCAAGGGGTTGATCACGGTATGATGTGTTACGGAACGAGTAAAGAGACTTGCCGGTAACGAGATTGAACAAGGTATCGGCATACCGACGATCGAATCTCGGGCAAGTACAAATACCGCTAGACGAAGGGAATTGTATACGGGATTGATTGAGTCCTTGACATCGTGGTTCATCCGATGAGATCATCATGGAACATGTGGGAGCCAACATGGGTATCCAGATCCCGCTGTTGGTTATTGACCGGAGAACGTCTCGGTCATGTCTGCATGGTTCCCGAACCCGTAGGGTCTACACACTTAAGGTTCGATGACGCTAGGGTTATAAAGGAAGTTTGTATGTGGTTACCGAATGTTGTTCGGAGTCCCGGATGAGATCCCGGACGTCATGAGGAGTTCCAAAATGGTCCGGAGGTAAAGATTTATATATGTGAAGTCCTATTTTGGCCACCGGAAAATGTTCAGGATTTTTCGGTATTGTACCGGGAAGGTTCTAGAAGGTTCCGGAGTGGGGCCCACCTGCATGGGGGGACCCACATGAACATGGGTAGTGGTGGCAAGGCCCCACACCCCTGGTCAAGGCGCACCAAGATCCCCCCTTAGAAGGAATAAGATCATATCCCGAAGGGATAAGATCAAGATCCCTAAAAAGGGGGGATAACAATCGGTGGGGAAGGAAATGATGGGATTTCTTTCCTCCCACCTTTGCCAACGCCCCAATGGACTTGGAGGGAAAGAAACCAGCCCCCTCCACCCCTATATATAGTGGGGAGGCGCATGGGAGCTTAACACGAAGTTCTGGCGCAGCCCTCCCCCTCTCCCAAGTCCTCCTCCTCTCCCGCGGTGCTTGGCGAAGCCCTGCAGGATTGCCACGCTCCTCCACCACCACCACGCCATCGTGCTGCTGCTGGATGGAGTCTTCCTCAACCTCTCCCTCTCTCCTTGCTGGATCAAGGCATGGGAGACGTCACCGGGTTGTACGTGTGTTGAACGCGGAGGTGCCGTCCGTTTGGCACTAGGATCTCCGGTGATTTGGATCACGACGAGTACGACTCCTTCAACCCCGTTCTCTTGAACGCTTCCGCTTAGCGATCTACAAGGGTATGTAGATGCACTCTCCTTCCCCTCGTTGCTGGTTTCTCCATAGATAGATCTTGGTGACACGTAGGAAAACTTTGAATTTCTGCTACGTTCCCCAACAGTGGCATCATGAGCTAGGTCTATTGCGTAGATTCTTTGCACGAGTAGAACACAAAGTAGTTGTGGGAGTTGATTTTGTTCAATATGCTTACCGTTACTAGTCCAATCTTGTTTCAATGGTATTGTGGGATGAAGTGGCCCGGACCGACCTTACACGTACACTTACGTGAGACAGGTTCCACCGACTGACATGCACTTGGTGCATAAGGTGGCTAGCGGGTGCCAGTCTCTCCCACTTTAGTCGGAACAGATTCGATGAAAAGGGTCCTTATGAAGGGTAAATAGCAATTGGCATATCATGTTGTGGCTTTGCGTAGGTAAGAAACGTTCTTGCTAGAAACCCATAACAGCCACGTAAAACATGCAAACAACAATTAGAGGACGTCTAACTTGTTTTTGCAGGGTATGCTATGTGATGTGATATGGCCAAGAAGAATGTGATGTATGAGATTGATCATGTTCTTGTAATAGGAATCACGACTTGCATGTCGATGACTATGACAACCGGCAGGAGCCATAGGAGTTGTCTTTATTTATTGTATGACCTGCGTGTCATTGAACAACGCCATGTAATTACTTTACTTTATTGCTAACCGGTAGCCATAGTAGTAGAAGTAATAAGTTGGCGAGACAACTTCATGGAGACACGATGATGGAGATCATGATGATGGAGATCATGGTGTCATGCCGGTGACGATGATGATCATGGAGCCCTGAAGATGAATATCAAAAGGAGCAAAATGATATTGGCCATATCATGTCACTTTTTGATTGCATGTGATGTTTATCATGTTTATGCATCTTATTTGCTTAGAACGACGGTAGTAAATAAGATGATCCCTCATTAAAATTTCAAGAAAGTGTTCCCCCTAACTATGCACCGTTGCGAAAGTTCGTCGTTTCGAAGCACCATGTGATGATCGGGTGTGATAGATTCTTACATTCACATACAACAGGTGTAAGCCAGATTTACACACGCGAAACACTTAGGTTGACTTGACGAGCCTAGCATGTACAGACATGGCCTCGGAACACAAGAGACCGAAAGGTCAAGCATGAGTTGTATGGTGGATACGATCAACATGAAGATGTTCACCGATGATGACTAGTCCGTCTCACGTGATGATCGGCCACGGCCTAGTTGACTCGGATCATGTAATCACTTAGATGACTAGAGGGATGTCTATCTGAGTGGGAGTTCATTAGATGAACTTAATTATCCTGAACATAGTCAAAAACCCTTTGCAAATTATGTCATAGCTCGCGCTTCAGTTCTACTGTTTTAGATATGTTCCTAGAGAAAATATAGTTGAAAGTTGACAGTAGCGATTATGCGATCAGTAGAAAGCTTATGTCCTTAATGCACCGCTCACTGTGCAAAACCCCAAACGTCGTCTGTGGATGTTGCGAACATCGGACATACACGTTTTGATAACTACGTGATAGTTCAGTTAAACGGTTTAGAGTAGAGGCACCAAATATGTTTTCGAAACGTCGCGGAACGTATGAGACGTTTCGAGGGATGAAATTGGGATTTCAGGCTCATGCCCACGTCAAGAGGTATAAGACCTCTGACGATTTTCTTAGCCTTCAAACTAAGGGAGAAAAGCTCAATCGTTGAGCTTGTGCTCAGATTGTCTGAGTGCAACAATCACTTGAATCAAGTGGGAGTTGATCTCCTAGATGAGATAGTGATGTTTCTCCAAAGTCATTGCAAACAAGCTGCTAGAGCTTCGTGATGAACTATAACATATGATGGATAGATATGATGATACTTGAGGTATTCGTGATGTTTGACACCCCAAAAGTAGAAATCAAGAAGGAGCATCAATTGTTGATGGTTGGTGAAACCACTAGTTTCAAGAAGGGCAAGGGCAAGAAGGGATACTTCATGAAACGGCAAATCAGCTGCTGCTCTAGTGAAGAAACCCGAGGTTGAACCCAAACCCGAGACTAAGTGCTTCTGTAATAAGGGGAACAACCACTGGAGCAGGATTACCCTAGATATTTGGTAGATGAGAAGGCTGGCAAGGTCGATAGAAGTATATTGGATATACATTATGTCAATGTGTACTTTACTAGTACTCCTAGTAGCACCAGGGTATTAAGATACCAGGGCGGTTGCTAAGTGTTAGTAACTTGAAATAAAAGAGCTACGGAATAAACGGAGACTAGCTAAAGGAGAGCTGACGATATGTGTTGGAAGTGTTTCCAAGATTGATGTGATCAAACATCGCACGCTCCCTCTACCATCAAGATTAGTATTAAACCTGAATAATTGTCATTTGGTGTTTGCGTTAAGCATAGACATGATTGGATTATGTCTATCGCAATACGATTATTCATTTAAGGAGAATAATGGTTACTCTATTTATTTGAATAATACCTTCAATGGTCTTGCACCTAAAGGAATGGTTTATTGAATCTCGATTGTAGTGATACACATTTTCATGCCAAAAGATATAAGATAGTAATGATAGTACCACTTACTTGTGGCACTGCCATGTAAGTCATATTGGTATAAAACGCATGAAGAAGCTCCATGATGATCGATCTTTGGACTCACTCGTTTTTGAAAAGTTTGAGACATGCGAACCATGTCTATTGGTGTATACGCATAAAGAAACTCCATGCAGATGGATCGTTTGGACTCACTTGATTTTGAATCACTTGAGATATGCAAATCATACCACATGGGCAAAATGACTGAAAAGCCTCGGTTTCAGTAAGATGGAACAAGATAGCAACTTGTTGGAAGTAACACATTTTGATGTGTGCAGTCCAATGACTGCTGAGGCATGCAGTGAACATCGTTATGTTCCTACTTCATAGATGATTCGAGTAGATGTTGAGTATATTTACTTGATGAAACACAAGTCTGAATTATTGAATGGTTCAGGTAATTTCAGAGTGAAGTTAAAGATCATCGTGAAAAGAGGATAAAATGTCTATGATATGATCATAGAGATGAGTACCCGAGTTACGAGTTTTGGCACGCAATTAAGACATTGTGGAAATTGTTTCACAATTAATACCGCCTAGAACACCATAGTGTGATGGTGTGTCCGAACATCATAGTTGCACCCTATTGGATATGGTGCGTACCATGATGTCTCTTATCGAATTACCAGTATCGTTCATGGGTTAGGCATTAGAGACAACCGCACTCACTTTAATAGGGCAGCACGTAATTCCGTTGAGACGACGTCATTTGAATTATGGTTTGGAGAAACCTAAGTTGTCGTTTCTTAAAAGTTTGGGGCTGCGACGCTTATGTGGAAAAGTTTCAGGTTGATAAGCTCGAACCCATAAAATGCATCTTCATAGGACACCCAAAACAGTTGGGTATACCTCCTAATTCAGACCCGGAAGCAAAAGTGATTGTTTCTAGAATCGGGTCCTTTCTCGAGGAAAGGTTTGTCTCGAGAATTGAGTGGGAGGATGGTGGAGACTTGATGAGGTTATTGAACCGTCACTTCAACAAGTGTGTAGCAGGGCATAGGAAGTTGTTCCTGTGGCGCCTACACCAATTGAAGTAGAAGCTTATGATAGTGATCATGAAGTTTCGGATCAAGTCACTATCATACCTTGTAGGGTGACAAGGATGCGTACTACTTCAGAGTGGTACAGTAATCCTGTCTTGAAGGTCATGTTGCTAGACAACAATGAACCTACGAGCTATGGAGAAGCGATGGTGGGCCCAAATTCTGACAAATGGTTAGAAGCCATGAAATCCGAGATAGAATCCATGTATCAGAACAAAGCATGGACTTTGGTGGACTTGCCCGATGATCGGCAAGCCATTGAGATAAATTGATCTTTAAGAAGAAGACGGACGTGGACGATAATATCACTGTCTATGAAGCTCGACTTGTGACGAAGAGTTTTTCACAAGTTCAAGGAGTTGACTACGATGAGATTTTCTCATCCGTAGAGATGCTTAAGTCCGTCGGAATCATGTTAGCATTAGCTGCATTTATGAAATCTGGCAGATGGATGTCAAAACGAGTTTCCTTACCAGTTTTTGTAAGGAAAGGTTGTATGTGATACAATCAGAAAGTTTTTGTCGATCCTAAGGATGCTAAAAGGTATGCTGGCTCCAGCGATCCTTCTAAGGACTGGAGTAAGCATCTCGGAGTTGGAATGTGCGCTTTGATGAGATGATCAAAGATTTTGGGTTTATACAAAGTTCATGAGAAACTTGTATTTCCAAAGAAGTGAGTGGGAGCACTATAGAATTTCTGATGAGTATATGTTGTTGACATATTGTTGATCAGAAATGATGTAGAATTTCTGGAAAGCATATAGGGTTATTTGAAAAGTGTTTTTCAATTAGAAAACCTGGATTAGGCTACTTGAACAATAAGCATCAAGATCTATAAGATAGATCAAAATGCTTAATAATACTTTCAAATGAGCACATACCTTGACGTGATCTTGAAGGAGTTCAAGATGAATCAGTCAAAGAAGGAGTTCTTGCCTGAGTTGTAAGGTACGAAGTTAAGACTTAAAGCTCGACCACGGCAGAAGAGAGACAAAGGACGAAGGCCATCCCCTATGTTTCAGACGTAGGCTCTATAGTATGCTATGCTGTGTACCGCACCGGAAGTGTGCCTTGCCATGAGTCAGTCAAGGGGTACAAGAATGATCCAGGAATGGATCATTGGACAGCGGTCAAAATTGTCCTTGGAGTAAATAAGGACATGTTTCTCGATTATGGAGGTGATAAAGAGTTCGGCGTAAAGGTTTACGTCGATGCAAGCTTTAACACCTATCCGAGTGACTCTGAATAGCAAACCGGATACATATAGTGGAGCACCCATTTGGAATAGCTCCAAGTGGAGCATGGAAGTAGCATTTACAGAATGACCTAGAGATTTGCGAAGTACATACGGATCTGAAAGTTGCAGACCCGTTGACTAAAACCTCTCTCACAAGCAAAACATGATCAAACCCCAGAATTCATGGAGTCTTAATCACATGATGATGTGAACTAGTTTAATGACACTAGTAAACTCTTTGGATGTTGGTCACATGGCGATGTGACGTGTGAGTGTTAATCACATGGCGATGTGAACTAGATTATTGACTCTAGTGCAAGCGGGAGACTGTTGGAAATATGCCCTAGAGGCAATAATAAATTAGTTATTATTATATTTCCTTGTTCATGATAATCGTTTATTATCCATGCTATAATTGTATTGATAGGAAACTCAGATACATGTGTGGATACATAGACAACACCATGTCCCTAGTAAGCCTCTATTGACTAGCTCGTTGATCAATAGATGGTTACGGTTTCCTGACCATGGACATTGGATGTCGTTGATAATGGGATCACATCATTAGCAGAATGATGTGATGGACAAGACCCAATCCTAAGCCTAGCACAAAGATCATGTAGTTCGTATGCTAAAGCTTTTCTAATGTCAAGTATCATTTCCTTAGACCATGAGATTGTGCAACTCCCGAATACCGTAGGAATGCTTTGGTTGAACCAAACGTCACAACGTAATTGGGTGGCTATAAAGGTGCATTACAGGTATCTCCGAAAGTGTCTGTTGGGTTGGCACGAATCGAGACTGGGATTTGTCACTCCGTGTAAACGGAGAGGTATCTCTGGGCCCACTCGGTAGGACATCATCATAATGTGCACAATGTGACCAAGGGGTTGATCACGGGATGATGTGTTACGGAACGAGTAAAGAGACTTGCCGGTAACGAGATTGAACAAGGTATCGGCATACCGACGATCGAATCTCGGGCAAGTACAAATACCGCTAGACGAAGGGAATTGTATACGGGATTGATTGAGTCCTTGACATCATGGTTCATCCGATGAGATCATCGTGGAACATGTGGGAGCCAACATGGGTATCCAGATCCCGCTGTTGGTTATTGACCGGAGAACGTCTCGGTCATGTCTGCATGGTTCCCGAACCCGTAGGGTCTACACACTTAAGGTTCAATGACGCTAGGGTTATAAAGGAAGTTTGTATGTGGTTACCGAATGTTGTTCGGAGTCCCAAATGAGATCCCGGACATCACGAGGAGTTCCAGAATGGTCCGGAGGTAAAGATTTATATATGTGAAGTCCTATTTTGGCCACCGGAAAATGTTCGGGATTTTTCGGTATTGTACCGGGAAGGTTCTAGAAGGTTCTGGAGTGGGCCCCACTTGCATGGGGGGACCCACATGAACATGGGTAGTGGAGGCAAGGCCTCACACCCCTGGTCAAGGCGCACCAAGATCCCCCCTTAGAAGGAATAAGATCATATCCCGAAGGGATAAGATCAAGATCCCTAAAAAGGGGGGATAACAATCGGTGGGGAAGGAAATGATGGGATTTCTTTCCTCCCACCTTTGCCAACGCCCCAATGGACTTGGAGGGAAAGAAACCAGCCCCCTCCACCCCTATATATAGTGGGGAGGCGCATGGGAGCTTAACACGAAGTTCTGGCGCAGCCCTCCCCCTCTCCCAAGTCCTCCTCCTCTCCCGCGGTGCTTGGCGAAGCCCTGTAGGATTGCCACGCTCCTCCACCACCACCACGCCATCGTGCTGCTGCTGGATGGAGTCTTCCTCAACCTCTCCCTCTCTCCTTGCTGGACCAAGGCATGGGAGACGTCACCGGGTTGTACGTGTGTTGAACGCGGAGGTGCCGTCCGTTTGGCACTAGGATCTCCGGTGATTTGGATCACGACGAGTATGACTCCTTCAACCCCGTTCTCTTGAACGCTTCCGCTTAGCGATCTACAAGGGTATGTAGATGCACCCTCCTTCCCCTTGTTGCTGGTTTCTCCATAGATAGATCTTGGTGACACGTAGGAAAATTTTGAATTTCTGCTACATTCCCCAACAACACATCCTCTCTGTTTATTGCAGAGACATGTATCAGGAGAATAGCGGGGAGGTGCTGCCGAAATTTTGCGTCGGATCTGGAGCATAGCATGGGAAAATGAACCCAATCTACACATACTCGGGTGGTATTAGGACCTATCATTACCTATTAGAGTGTAGGTTGCATGGACGTAATAAAATTGACAAACTAGATCAATTGATGAATATATACATGGTGAATTATATATATATATATATATATGTATATATATATATATATATATATATATATATATATATATTTGTTGTGTGTCCAGTAGCTCTCAAAGTCAAGATGAGTGATCGTGCGTGGATGTACACCGGTCACACTGGTTAGAACAAATGGAGCACTGAATGGTTCACAAAAACCAAGGGGGTTGTGCAAGCCGCATTTGCAAATGGCCAGAGGAAAACCTGGTGCCCCTGTTTCCGGTGCGACAATTGGGAAAAGAGGACAGAGGCTGAAATGGGCAAACACCTGCAGAAGAGTGGTTTTACGCCCGATTATACGGTGTGGACATTTCATGGTGAGTCTACCCAACGTGACCGAGCTGAGGTGGTTCGTCATTGCACCGACGAGCATGGTACCGAGATGGAAAACATGGTGCAAGACTTGGATGATGCTCGGGATTCGGACGGGGAGATGCAGGAATCTGCAAAGGCCTTCAATGAAATGTTGGAGTCTTCAAAACGTCCGCTCCACGAGCACACTGAGCTTTGTCAGTTGGATGCCATCTCACAAGTAATGGCTCTGAAGGCTCAGTTCAACTTGGGCAGAGAATGCTACGATGCAATGATGACAGTATTTGGACGCTTTCTACCCAAAGGCCATGTAATGCCTGCAAACATGTACCAGTCGGACAAAATCCTCCGTGCACTGAAGATGCCCTATGAGAAGATACATGCCTATGAGAAAGGGTGTGCCTTATTTAGGCTTGACTATACGGACTTGAACTATTGTCCCATTTGCAAGTCTTCCAGGTATGTTGTAGTAGATAATGTTATGAGTGAGAAGACACAGACCAAAATCCCCGTTAGTGTTCTTCGGTATATGCCAATCGTACTTCAATGTCTTTTCATGGTCGAACAGACGGCCAGACAGATGACATGGAACAAAACAGGCAAAAGAACTAAACTAGATGCAGATGGGAATTTGATGATGGTACACACATCGAACGGTGTTGCGTGGAAAAAGTTTGCTGAATTACATGCTGACAAAGCGGCAGATCCAAGGCATCCTCGAGTCGGCATCAACACGGATGGGTTCAGTGTGTTTGGTCTGACGGCAGCCCAATATAGTTGTTGGCCCGTATTTGTCTTTGCACGCAATCTCCCCCCCCGGACAGATTATGCAAAGAAAGAACATTTTCCCGACGTTGATAATTCCAGGGCCCAACTATCCGGGGAAAAATATGAATGTGTACATGCAACCGCTTAAGGACGAATTGCAAGAAGCCTGGGATAATGGGTTCAAGACATACGACGCCTATAGCAAATGGAACTTCATAATGCGTGTCTGGTACATGTACTCGACGCATGACTTGCCGACGTATGCGCTATACGTTGGCTAGTGTGTGCATGGAAGGTTCCCGTGCCCCACATGCAAGGGAGTGATGTCTACTACACAACCTTCTTCTTGTAGACGTTGTTGGGCCTGCAAGTGCACATGTTTGTAGGACAATAGCAAATTTCCCTCAAGTGGATGACCTAAGGTTTATCAATCCGTAGGAGGCGTAGGATGAAGATGGTCTCTCTCAGACAACCCTGCAACCAAATAACAATGAGTCTCTTGTGTCCCCAACACACCCAATATAATGGTAAATTGTATAGGTGCACTAGTTCGGTGAAGAGATGGTGATACAAGTGCAAAATAGATAGTAGAAATAGGTTTTTCTAATCTGAAATAATAAAAACAGCAAGGTAACTAATGATAAAAGCGAGCATAAACGGTATTTCAATGATAGGAAACAAGGCCTAGGGTTCATACTTTCACTAGTGCATGTTCTCTCAACAATAATAACATAGATAGATCATATAACAATCCCTCAACATGCAACAAAGAGTCAGTCCAAAGCCACTAATAGCAGAGAACAAACGTAGAGATTATGGTAGGGTACGAAACCACCTCAAAGTTATTCTTTTGGATCGATCTATTAAAGAGTTCGTACTAGAATAACACCTTAAGACACAAATCAACCAAAACCCTAATGTCACCTAGATACTCCATTGTCACCTCAAGTATCCGTGGGCATGATTATACGATATGCATCACACAATCTCAGATTCATCCAACCAACACAAAGTACTTCAAAGAGTGCCCCAAAGTTTCTACCGGAGAGTCAAGAACGTGTGCCAAGCCCTATGCATAGGTTCATGGGCGGAACCCGCAAGTTGGTCACCAAAACATACATCAAGTGGCACGTGATATCCCATTGTCACCACAGATAAACACGGCAAGACATACATCAAGTGTTCTCAAATCAAAGACTCAATCCAATAAGATAACTTCAAGAGGGAAACTCAATTCATCACAAGAGAGTAGAGGGGGAGAAACATCATAAGATCCAACTACAATAGCAAAGCTCGCGATACATCAAGATCGTGCCATAGAGGGAACTCGAGAGAGAACACGAGAAAGAGAGATCAAACACATAGCTACTGGTACATACCCTCAGCCCCGAGGGTGAACTACTCCCTCCTCGTCATGGAGAGCGCCGGGATGATGGAGATGGCCACCGGTGATGGGATCCCTCTCCGGCAGGGTGCCGGAACGGGCTCCCGAGAGGTTTTTGGTGGCTACAGAGGCTTGCGGTGGCGGAACTCCCGATCTATCTTGATATTCGATGTTTTTAGGGTACGAGGGAATATATAGGCGAAAGAAGTTGGTCGGGGGGGTACTCGAGGGGTCCACGAGACAGGGGGCCGCGCCCAGTAGGGGGGCGCCCCCTATCTCCTGGGCTCCTTGAGTATCTTCTGACGTAAACTCCAAGTCTCTAGGATGATAATCTTCCAAAAAATCACGTTGCCGAAGGTTTCATTCCGTTTGGACTCCCTTTGATATTTGTTTTCTTCGAAATACTGAAACAGACAATAAAACAGCAATATGGGCTGGGCCTCCGGTAAATAGGTTAGTCCCAAAAGTAATATAAAAGTGTATAATAAAGCCCATAATCATTCAAAATAGGTAATATAATAGCATGGAACAATCAAAAATCATAGATACGTTGGAGACATATCAAGCATCCCCAAGCTTAATTCCTGCTCGTCCTCGAGTAGGTAAATGACAAAAACAGAATTTTTGATGTGGAATGCTACCTAGCATGATTCTCAAAGTAATTTCACTTTATTGTGGCATGAATGTTCAGATCCAAATGATTCAAGATAAAAGTTCATATTGACATAAGAAATAGTAACACTTCAAGCATACTAATCAAGGCAATCATGTCTTCTCAAAATAACATGGCAAAAGAAAGTGCATCCCTACAAAATCATATAGTTAGGCTATGCTTCATTTTCGTCACACAAAGATGTTCCCAACTTCTATACCCCCGATGACAAGCCAAGCAATTGTTTCATACTTAAATAATCTCAAACTTTTTCAACCTTCACGCAATACATGAGCGTAAGCCATGGATATAGCACTATGGGTGGAATAGGATATAATGATGGGGGTTGTGTGGAGAAGACAAAAAAAAAGAGAAAGCCTCACATTGACGAGGATAATCAACAGGCTGTGGAGATGCCCATCAATTGATGTCAACATAAGGAGTAAAGATTGTCATGCAACAGATGCACTAGAGCTATAAATGAATGCTCAACAAAAAGAAACTAGTGGTGTGCATCCAACTTGCTTGCTCACGAAGACCTAGGGCATTTGAGGAAGCCCATCGTAGGAATATACAAGCCAAGTTCTATAATGAAAAATTCCCACTAGTATAAAAAAGACAACCTATGATACTCACTATATGAAAAACATGGTTCTACTTTGAAGCACAATATATGAGACTCACTACATGAAGAACAAGGTGCTAATTTTAAGCACAAGTGTGGAAAAAGAGATAGTAACATTGCCCTTTTTATTTATTTTACTTTTCTTATTTCTTTTTCTTTTTGGGCAATGTTCTAATAATGATGATCATCACACTTTCATTGATTACAACATATGAATTACAACTCGAAACTAGAACAAGATATGACTCTATATGAATTCCTCCGGCGGTGTACTGGGATGGTGCAATGAATTAAGAGTGACATGTATGAAAAATAATGCATGGTGGCTTTGCCACAAATACGATGTCAACTACATGATCATGCAATGGCAATATGACAAAAGTAATGCGTGTCATAATGATAATGAACGGAACGGTGGAAAGTTGCATGGAAATATATCTCGGAATGGCTATGGAAATGCCATAAATAGGTAGGTATGGTGGCTGTTTTGAGGAAGATATAAGGAGGTTTATGTGTGATAGAGCGTATCGTATCACGGGGTTTGGATGCACCGATGAAGTTTGCACCAACTCTCAAGGTGAGAAAGGGCAATGCACGGTACCGAAGAGGCTAGCAATGGTGGAAAGGTAAAAGTGCGTATAATCCATGGACTCAACATTAGTCAAAAGAACTCATATACTTATTGCAAAAATTTAGAAGTCATGGAAAACCAAGCACTATGCGCATGCTCCTAGGGGGATAGATTGGTAGGAAAAGACCATCGCTCGTCCCCGACCGCCACTCATAATGATGCACAAGCCAGGTACACTTCATGTTTCAAATTTGTTACACAACTTTAACCATACGTGCATGCTACGGGACTTGCTAACTTCAACACAAGCATTCTTTAAATTCATAATCACCCAACTAGCATGACTTTAATACCACTACCTCCATATCTCAAAACAATTATCAAGTATCAAAATGATCATAGCATCCAATTCACTTCCTATGATAGTTTTCATTCAAATTACCATGCTGTTTTTAAGACTCTCAAAATAATATAAGTGAAGCATGAGAGTTCATTAATTTCTACAAAATAAAACCACCGCCATGCTCTAAAAAGATATAAGTGAAGTACTAGAGCAAACGGCAAATTACTCCGAAAGATATAAGTGAGGATCAATGAGTAGCTAAATAATTGTGCAACTATGTGAAGACTCCCTAACATTTAAGAATTTCAGATCTTGGTATTGTATTCAAACAGCAAGCAAAGCAAATTAAAATGACATTGCAAGGATAGCACAACTCATGTGAAGAAGCAAAAACTTAGGCTCAACCGATACTAACCGATAGTTGTTGAAGAAGAAAGGTGGGATGCCTACTGGGGCATCCCCAAGCTTAGATGCTTGAGACTTCTTGAAATATTATCTTGGGGTGCCTTGGGCATCCCCAAGCTTGAGCTTTTATGACTCCTTAATTCCTCTCATATCATGGTTTCTCTTTTTATCAAAAGCTTCATTCACAACAAACTCAACAAAAACTCGTGAGATAGGTTAGTATAAACCAATGCAAAACCTTATCATTTTCTACTGTAACAAATCACTAAAATTATTATTCAACATTGCATACTAAATGCATCTATATATTTAATACTCCTATCCTCAAATAGAATCATTAAACAAGCAAACATATGCAAATAATGCAAACATAACAGCAATCTGCCAAAACAGTATAGTCTGTAAAGAATGCAAGATTCATCATACTTACCTAACTCCAAAAATTATGAAATAAATTTCCCACTGTAATAAATTTATCAGAGCTTAATATGCAAAAAAGTTTCAACATTATACCATTCTCTGACTTTCCTAGGGAATTTTTGCAACAGCGGTAAACTTTCTGTTTTCAAACAGCAACATGTATACTAGCAAAATAAGCATGGCAAAGGCTATCCTTGACTTTTTATTGGAACTAAAGATGCAAAGCATTATTATAACTAACATCAAGCAAATACTAACAAAATAAAATGAGGCTCCAAGCAAAACACATATCATGTGGCGAATAAAAATATAGCTCCAAGTAAAGTTACCGATGAACGAAGACGAAAGAGGGGATGCCCTCTGGGGCATCCCCAAGCTTAGGCTCTTGGTTATCCTTGAATATTACCTTGCGGTGCCTTGGGCATCCCCAATCTTAGTCTCTTACCACTCCTTATTCTATAGTCCATCGAATCTTTACCCAAAACTTGAAAACTTCACAACACAAAACTCAACAGAAAACTCGTAAGCTCCGTCAGTATAAGAAAAGAAAACCACCACTTAGGTACTGTAATGAACTCATTATAAATTCATATTGGTCTAATATCTACTGTACTACAAATTTTCTATGGTTCATACCCTCCGATACTACTCATAGATTCATCAAAATAAGCAAACAACACATAGAAAACAGAATCTGTCAAAAACAGAACAGTCTGTAGTAATCTGTATCAAACGTATACTTCCGGAACTCCAAAAATTCTACCAAATTAGGAAGTCCTACTAAATTTGTTTACCAATCCATAGCAAAAAGAATCAGATCAGAAGCACGTTTATGTGAATTAAAAAAACTAATTTACTGGGTGCAAAAGTTTCTGATTTCCAGCAGGATCAACACAACTATCACCAAAAGCCATCCTAAAGGTCTTACTTGGCACTTTATTGAAACAAAAACTATAAAACATGATTACTACAGTAGCATAGTCATGTGGACACACAAAAACAGTAAGGATAAATATTGGGTTGTCTCCCAACAAGCACTTTTCTTTAATGTCTTTCTAGCTAGCCATGATGATGACAATGATGCTCACATAAAAGGTAAGAATCGGAACATAAAGAGCGCATCATGAAGCATATGACCAGCACATTTAAGCCTAACCCTCTTCATATGCATAGGAATTTTGTGACCAAACAACTTATGGGAACAATAATCAATAAGCATAGGAAAGCAAAACAAGCATACCTTCAAGATTTTAAGCACATAGAGAGGAAACTTGGCATTATTGCAATTCCTACAAGCATATGTTCCTCCCTCATAAAAAATTTCAGTAGTATCATGGATGAATTCAAAAATATGACCAGCACCTAAAGCATTCTTTTCATGATCTACAAGCATAGAAAATTTACTACTCTCCACATAAGCAAATTTCTTCTCATTCGGAATAGTGGGAGTATCATAAGAGACTTGAACACTAAAAATTGTTTCCACATAAAAAGAGTAATGTTCAGAAAAAGGGTAATCATAATCATGAAAAGATTTGTAAATATAATCATCACTACTTTTTATAGCATAAGTTTCATCACAATAATCATCATAAGTAGCAACTTCGTTCTCATCATAATCGATTGAAACCTCTTCCAAGATAGTGGAATCATCACTAAATAAAGTTGACACTCTTCCAAATCCACTTTCATAAATATTATAAGATTCGACATCCTCCAAAATAGTGGGATCACTACTTCCTAAAGTTGACACTCTTCCAAACCCACTTTCATCAATATAATCATCATATATAGGAGGCATGCTTTCATCACAATAAATTTGCTCATCAAAACTTGGGGGACAAAAAATATCATGTTCATCAAACATAGCTTCCCCAAGCTTGTGGCTTTGCATATCATTAGCATCATGGATATTCAAGGAATTCATACTAACAACATTGCAATCATGCTCATCACTCAAAGATTTAGTACCAAGCATTTTAATGCATTCTTCTTCTAGCACTTGAGCACAATTTTCCTTTCCATCGTTCTCACGAAAGATATTAAAAAGACGAAGCGTATGAGACAAACTTAACTCCATTTTTTTGTAGTTTTCTTTTATAAACTAAACTAGTGATAAAACAAGAAACAAAAAGATTCGATTGCAAGATCTAAAGATATACCTTCAAGCGCTAACCTCCCCGGCAACGGCACCAGAAAAGAGCTTGATGTCTACTACACAACCTTCTTCTTGTAGACGTTGTTGGGCCTGCAAGTGCACAGGTTTGTAGGACAATAGCAAATTTCCCTCAAGTGGATGACCTAAGGTTTATCAATCCGTAGGAGGCGTAGGATGAAGATGGTCTCTCTCAAACAACCCTGCAACCAAATAACAAAGAGTCTCTTGTGTCCCCAACACACCCAATACAACGGTAAATTGTATAGGTGCACTAGTTCGGCGAAGAGATGGTGATACAAGTGCAAAATAGATAGTAGATATAGGTTTTTGTAATCTGAAATAATAAAAACAGCAAGGTAACTAATGATAAAAGTGAGCGTAAATGGTATTGCAATGATAGGAAACAAGGCCTAGGGTTCATACTTTCACTAGTGCAAGTTCTCTCAACAATAATAACATAGATAGATCATATAACAATCCCTCAACATGCAACAAAGAGTCACTCCAAAGGCACTAATAGCGGAGAACAAACGTAGAGATTATGGTAGGGTACAAAACCACCTCAAAGTTATTCTTTTGGACCGATCTATTAAAGAGTTCGTACTAGAATAACACCTTAAGATACAAATCAACCAAAACCCTAATGTCACCTAGATACTCCATTATCACCTCAAGTATCCGTGGGCATGATTATACGATATGCATCACACAATCTCAGATTCATCCAACCAACACAAAGTACTTCAAAGAGTGCCCCAAAGTTTCTACCGAAGAGTCAAGAACGTGTGCCAACCCCTATGCATAGGTTCATGGGCGGAACCTGCAAGTTGGTCACCAAAACATACATCAAGTGGCACGTGATATCCCATTGTCACCACAGATAAACACGGCAAGACATACATCAAGTGTTCTCAAATCAAAGACTCAATCCAATTAGATAACTTCAAGAGGGAAACTCAATTCATCACAAGAGAGTAGAGGGGGAGAAACATCATAAGATCCAACTACAATAGCAAAGCTCGCGATACATCAAGATCGTGCCATAGAGGGAACTCGAGAGAGAACACGAGAAAGAGAGATCAAACACATAGCTACTGGTACATACCCTCAGCCCCGAGGGTGAACTACTCCCTCCTCGTCATGAAGAGCGCCGAGATGATGAAAATGGCCACCGGTGATGGGATCCCCCTCCGGCAGGGTGCCGGAACGGGCTCCCGAGAGGTTTTTGGTGGCTACAGAGGCTTGCGGTGGCGGAACTCCCGATCTATCTTGATATTCGATGTTTTTAGGGTACGAGGGAATATATAGGCGAAAGAAGTCGGTCGGGGGGTACTCGAGGGGTCCACGAGACAGGGGGCCGCGCCCAGTAGGGGGGGCACGCCCCTATCTCCTGGGCTCCTCGAGTATCTTCTGACGTAAACTCCAAGTCTCCAGGATGATAATCTTCCAAAAAATCACATTGCCAAAGGTTTCATTCCATTTGGACTTCGTTTGATATTCCTTTTCTTCGAAATACTGAAACAAGCAATAAAACAACAATATGGACTGGGCCTCCGGTTAATAGGTTAGTCCCAAAAGTAATATAAAAGTGTATAATAAAGCCCATAATAATTCAAAACAGGTAATATAATAGCATGGAACAATAAAAAATTATATATACGTTGGAGATATATCAGGGAGCTCTTGAGTTTCGTTGGCTTCAGGCCGGTCGCAAGATTTCTTGCTTCGACATGCATAGATAGTTCCTGGATCCTCGCTATAAGTTTAGGAAAGATAATAAGAACTTCATCAGAGGTAGAGTTGTCAAAAACTCCGCACCACCTGTGTTGACAGGCCAACAGACCCTGGATCAGTTAAACGCTCTCGAGCCAGATCCAGAGCATCCAAGGTACTTCAAGGGGTATAATTCTAAACACGCTTGGACTCACAAGACATGCTTACGGGATCTGCCTTACTTCAAAGACCTCCTTTGCCCACACAACATCGACGTGATGCACACTAAGAAGAATATTGGCGAGGCACTTTTTGGTACATTGTTCGGCATAGATGGGAAGTCAAAGGATAATACTAAGGCTAGAGTTGATCTAGAGGCGCTATGTGATAGACCGTTATAAAACATGAAAGAACCGAAAGGAAAGCAGAACTGGACGAAGCCAAAGGCATGGTTCAATCTTGGAAGGCCAGCTATGAGGTAAATTATCTTGTGGGTGAAAATGCAGTTGATGTTCCCCGATGGGTATGCAACGAATCTAAAGAGGGGAGCCAGTCTTGATAAATTGAAGATATTTGGTCTCAAGAGTCATGATTGGCACATATGGATTGAGCGGGTAATGCCGGTGATGTTGCGTGGCTTCATCCCTCAAGATGAATGGCTAGTACTGGCAGAACTCAGCTATTTCTTCCGTGTTCTTTGTGCGAAAGAACTATCGTCTACCGTGCTAGAAGAAATGGAAGAGTTGGCGCCGGAGTTGATCTTCAAGTTGGAGAAGATCTTTCCACCAGGTTTCTTTAATCGAGTGCAGCATTTGATTTTGCATCTCCCGACCGAGGCAAGATTGGGGGGGGGCATGCAAAATCGTTGGTGCTACCCAACTGAGAGGATGCAGAAGACGCTTCGAGAAAAATGTAAAAATAAACTTAGAATTGAAGCATCGATGGTTGAGGCATTCATCAGTGAGGAGGCGGCAAACTTCGCGACAGCACACTACGAAGCCAAAAATCGTCATTTGCATAATCCGAAGCCTTGGTACAATTCTGACGACCCTAAAAAGGGTGGATCCAACCTCAGCCTATTCAAAGGGAATCTCGCACCAGCCAGTGGTTCGAAACCAGTATCTTTGGATAACGAAGAATGGCGGACCATTTTGTTGTATATCTTCAACAACCTGATAGAAGTGCGGCCGTACATCGATTAAGTTCTCGGTACATTGTTTCGCAACTTCTATTTCCTTTGAACTGCTCTTGTTCCTGGATATTTCATACAGTCGATACGTCGCCATATTCTCGTATGGAGCGGTGATCCAAAAAGATTATGTCAAAGAGTATGAGCTTCTCGCGAAGCAAGGAGGCGGCTATCCCGGTTTCATCTCTTGGTTCAAAAAAAGGTAATTTCTATTAGACAATTTCATATTAAACTTGTAGGCCAATTTGTGCCTAATGCGACAATCCTTTCGTATTAAGCTTGTAGGCTAATTCAGAGTCTATGGACGCCGAATTGAGACAAGTCACAAATGGTTTTGACTATAAGGTCCTTTCATTTGACAAATACGACATCAAAGGATATCGCTTTCGTACCTACGACAAAGAGCTATCTATGGCCGACCGGAAGTCTACAAATTGTTGTGTATCTGCTATCGGCGAAGGAGGTACCGAGTATTATGGGAGACTCAAAGCAATTTATGAACTTCTATTCTGTGGTGAAAACCAACCGAATGTCGTAGTCTTCAAATGTTATTGGTTTCAGCCGAAGGAGACTAGAAGGACTCATGAACATATAGGGCTAGTTGAAATCAAACAAAGCACCCATTTAGCTGTTCCTGATGTCTATATTACGGCTCAACAGGCGACACAAGTATTCTATCTACCGTGGGCCTGCCAAAGTAATCCAAATCTGAAAGGTTGGGATGTCATTTATGAAGTGCCGCCACGTGCTAGACTATCTTCCCCAAAGGAAGAGGATTATGAACCTCACATTAACACAGACACATATGAAGGAGAATTCTTCCAAGAGACATGTCTTTCCAAAAAGAATTTCAAGAACCGCTATACTTCACCCCAAAACATTGAAGCAGACAGCGACAGTGAATCCGACATCACCCCAGAGGAGGAACAAGAAGAGCCAGAACAAGAAGAGGTTACTGCTGTGGATGACCTGTCAATGCTTGACCGATTACGTCAAGGTGGCCTTCCACATGTTGATGCCACCGAATCCTATGAGCACGTCATTGATGATAGTGATGATGATGATTATGCATTTATTGATGATAGTGATCTAGATTATTAGTAGTTCGTGTCAGGTATTCAATTTTTTTATGTTGTACTTGATGATCATACACTTAAGTGATATACATATTATTATTCATGTCGGTATTTTTTTATGTTGTAGTAATGTTGTTTACTCTTTGTCATGGCAGATGTTGAAAGATGGTGGGCGCTGGCCGGGAGCGTTCCGAGGCCCCTTCTTCGTTGACACATGGTGGGAAGTCTTCCATTCCACACGCACCTCTCCACCGAGCGTTGCTGGATAGTATGGCGACGCCGCTGGGACCTTCTTCGTCGACCGAGATGCCTAGTAGGGGACGAGGTAAGGGAGGGAAGAAGAGAGGAGTTGGAGTACGTGGTCGCGGGAGAGGAGGTAGGGTGACTGCTAGGGTTCCTTCCTCGCCGCCACCCCCAGCTGTTTCACCCGAGCACGTGACTGCTAGGGTGGACTCGTCCGAAGAGGAGGCTACACGAACTCCGGTCCACGAGCCTCTGGTCCACGGGCCTTCGGCCCATGAGCCCCGGAGGAGCACACGTCTGGATGGGGTACCTGGCCGGATTAGCCTAAGGGGCCGAGTGGCCATGCTGGTGATGGCGGGGAGCCGACTGATATTGAGGAGGAGGGGGCACCGTCTACCAGCGTGGTTGTACACGGCTCCCCTCCGTGCCGGTGACCCGCGAGCAGAGGTTGTTGATTTTCCCTGATGGGGAGAGGTAAGTGCATTTAATCTTTTTGTACCTTCTACATTCACGTTTCTTCAATATGTAATGCGTTGGCCTTGTCATGCTGCAGGGGTTGGGACCACCATCACAGTGTCCGCCGGCCCAACTCCGTCCTTGGAGTTCTTTGTCGGCAAAACTTCCCGGGGTTTATCACGTTGCCTGGTGAGGGTCGGCTTCCAGAGCTTGGATTGAGCTGGGAGCACTACTTGGTTGCCCCGGCCCCGCCGGGTGAGATTATCGATGGTGTCTTGTGCGAGACGAGGGCAGACGTGGTGATCAGAAAGTTCGGGATAATTTCTCCTTTACAAAATTAAAAATCTTCAACTAGCTAGTTATTAATTGTACTAATCAATATTGTCTCATTTGATTGCAGACATTCTACAGGTGTGAGGAGGGATACGAGGAGGACGCGGCAAATGTTATCGATAAAATCTACAAGCGCCTACTACAGAACTTATGGCACGAGGCTCGGGTGGAGGCTGTTCGAGACTACTATGCCTTGCGAGATGTAAAGTCTGTGTGCGAGAAGTCCGGTCAGACCGCTCCGCCGATGCAAAAGATTGCTCCTGGGACCATGGTGAGTTTAATTTGAATGGACATTACTGGCTAGTCTTATCATTTGAGTGTCATCATGCTAACGAGACATTGGAAATGATCTTTGGTGCAGCGTAACTCCAGACAAGCATCGCACGATCCTTCTCCAGCTACCGGCATGAGCCAGCCCGCTCCTACACCTCCATGATCACGGTAAGTTTCTCTAGTGTTTTTCTTAACAAATGCATACATACCTAGACTTAGATTTATTTCTTCCAATATGCTTACCATAATGACCTGGAGGTAGCTTCTTTTCCTCCAAAATGACTTAATAAGCTTACTGACCTCCAAAACCATCCATTTCACCCAAGTTAGCTCTAAAACGATCTATACTTAGCTTTGCTTCCTCCAAAATGACCTAAGTTAGCTCTAATATGCTTAGTTAACTAGGTTTGCTCAATAATGACATGTACTTAGCTTACTTATTTCAAAAATGGCATAATTAGCTTAGTTAGCTCATAAATGATCCATTTTACCTAAGTTAGCTCTAAAATGACCCATTTTACCTTAGTTAGCTCATAAATGATCCATTTTACCCAAGTTAGCTCTAAAATGACCCATTTTACCTAGGTTAGCTCCAAAATGATCCATTATACCTAGGTTAGCTCTAAAATGACCCATTTTACCTAGGTTAGCTCCAAAATGACCCATCTTACCTAGGTTAGCTCTAAAATGATGCATTTTACCTAAGTTGGCTCATAAACGACCCATTTCATCTAGGTTAGCTCATAAACGATCCATTTCACCTAAGTTAGCTCACAAATGATCCATTTTACCTAGGTTAGCTCCAAAATGACCCATCTTACCTAGGTTAGCTCTAAAATTATGCATTATACCTAAGTTAGCTCATAAACGATCCATTTCACCTAGGTTAGCTCATAAATGATCCATTTCACCTAAATTAGCTCATAAACTATCCATTTCACCTAAGTTAGCTCATAAACGGTCCATTTCACCTAAGTTAGCTCATAAATGATCCATTTCACCTTAGTTAGCTCATAAACGATCCATTTCAACTAAGTTAGCTCATAAATGATCCATTTCACCTTAGTTAGCTCATAAACGATCCATTTCAACTAAGTTAGCTCATAAATGATCCATTCCACCTAAGTTATCCATTTCACCTAAGTTAGCTCATAAATGACATATACTTCTTCTTCTAGTCACATTTTTCTAACTTTCTTATCTGCCATTTTGCAGATTTCATTCACTTCACAGAAGCTAGCTTCTACGATGAAGTGCTTGTTTTTTATTTCATTCTCTTCTAGTATTCTTCTAGCTTTCTATGATGGAACTTGCTATCTTGATGAAACTTTGCATTGTAATATGTATGGATGGAACAATGTGTATGTGCAACTTGCTATGTATGAATGGATGGAACTATATATGTATGTACGATGAAACTTATGTGCTGGATATGTCATATGTTTGCTGTTAAATAGCCCTGTGGATATGTCATATGTCATATATATTTGCTGTGAAAATTGTTGGATTTAAAAAACATAAAAAAAGAGGCAATGCAGGATCTTTGCCGTCTGCCATCGACGGCAACAGGCTCTTTGCCGTCCGCTGCGGACGGCAAAGAAGCCACGTGGCAGCCGCCTGTGCTTCCTGGGAGCTGACCCATTTGGTCAGTTTGCCTACAGTGGCAGACGACAAAGCCTTTGCCTATAGTGGCAGATGGCAAAGGATCACCACATTTGCCTACAGTGGCGGACGGCAAAGCCTTGGTGGGCAGTGACGTCCAGCTGACGTCATTCGGCCGACGGCAAAGGCCTGATGCTCTTTGCCGTCAGTGGGGGACGACAAAGACTACCGTTAGCCACCTAACAGACTAATAGCGAATTTATTGCCATCGGCTTTCTTTTCCGTCAGCCGCTGATGCCAAAGACCCCTTTGCCGTCCGCTTCAAAAAGCAGACGGCAAAGAAGCTCTTTACCGACCCTATCTTTACATTCCGCGGTAGACGGCAAAGGCCTTTGCCGTCCACCATCCGGGCCTTTGCCGTCTGCCTTGGCGGACGGCAAAGTAGCTGATTCCTGTAGTGAACTATTAATAAAGTAGTACACATTTAAATCTTACTATTGTACATGCCGACTATGAGCTTGGCTCTAAATGACATGGCAACTCCTTATAGTCGACCGTTGGCTATATTACTAACCATGCTCTAACCATGTACTCAATGATTGGTTCTTAATTACACATGCCCTTTGATACCAAATGCAAATGCATGATCAATTAGGATTATGGGTCAATCTTTAATGTCACATACATCTTGGTGGAGCGCTCAAAATGATAAGATATGAAATATGCACTCATCACCAAAATAAGATATGAATGATCAAACATAAGATAAGAATTTCATCATTAAGCACAAGCATTAAAGTATGATATGATCAAACATATGATCATAAGAGTATCTCACACACAAGCATAAAACATTGTTTCACCCAAACAAGCAAAGCAAATAGAGTGGCAAAAGGAGGCAAAAGAAGCAAGCTCTCTCTCTCTCTCGAAGCCTATGATCTATACACTTTCTCCCCCTTTGGCAAAAAGTTACCAAAAAGCCGTGGCCAGAAGGCAAAACGCAATAGATGATAATGTAGGATCCCTTGAAGCACCATTAAAAACCACATCTTGTTCCATGGAGTGTTGGGTTTCCTCTACATTGTTAGCACAACAATTCGAGGAAATAAATGCATTTTTATCATGGCAACAAGACATAGCAAGCATATCATCATGAGATTTAGTCAAGCAAATTCTACATGATATGAAAGGACTATCAACACAAGCATGTGAAACATTTGGAGTGCTCTAAGTGTTAAAGCCCAAAGAAGGAGCATTGCAATAAGATAGTGATGAAGGATCATCCACAATAAGCATACTATCATCATTGCAATGACCAACACAACTCACGATATCATTACCTTGTGGCAAAACACATGTAGATGAAGTAGAAGAAGTTGAGAAGACTATACGACTGGAGGTGGAGGGAGAACAAGCATCTCCACAAATCTTGGACACACCATATTGATCTTGAAGCTTCGTCCACAACTCATGAGCATCCCGGAACGACATGAGTTGAAATATAACTACATTTCTCAAAGCATCGAAAAGCACATTAGAAGCTTGATCATTGAGATAAGATATTTTCTCATCCTCTAAATATAATCTTTGGGGACCGTTTGGAGGAGAAAAAACCCATATCTACAATTCGCTCTAAATTTGGGTCCATGAACCTAAAGAGATTAAGCATGCGAATTTCCCAAACATCAAAATTTGTGCTATCAAAACTAAAAGTGTCAGAGAATCCTAATCCCCTAGTCGACATCTTTACTCTCTAAAGCCTAATAAAGAGGGATGAGGCTCTGATACCAATTGAAAGATCGTGGATGTTGCCTAGAGGGGGGGGGGGGTGAATAGGTGATTTTAATATAAGTACGGTTTAGGCTTGAACAAATGTGGAATAAACCTAACGGTTAATTTGTCAAGCACAAAACCTACAACAACTAGGCTCACCTACGTGCACCAACAACTTATGCTAAGAAAGATAAACAACTAAGTGATAGCAAGATATATTACAAGAAACAATATGTATATCACAAAGTAAAGTGCATAAGTAAAGGGCTCGGGTAAGAGATAACTGAGGCACGTGGAGACGATGATGTATCCCGAAGTTCACACACTTGCGGATGCTAATCTCTGTTTGGAGCGGTGTGGAGGCACAATGCTCCCCCAGAAGCCACTAGGGCCACCGTAATCTCCTACGCCCTCGCACAATGCAAGATGTCGTGATTCCACCAAGGGACCCTTGAGGGCAGTCACCGAACCCGTACAAATGGCAACCCTTGGGGGTGGTCACCGAACCCGTACACTTTGGCAACCCTTGGGGGTGGTCACCGGCACCCGTCAAATTGCTCAGGGTGATCTCCACATCCTAATTGGAGACCTCGACACTTTCCCGGAGCTTGACACCACAATGATTGATCTCCAAACAACACAAACCGTCTAGGGCGCCAAGGCACCCAAGAGTAATAAGCTTCTCAAACTTCACTTCCACGTATCACCGTGGAGAACTCAAACCGGTGCACCAAATGCAATGGCAAAGGCACACAGAGTGCCCAAGTCCTTCTCTCCCAAATCCCACCAAAGCAACTAATGCTAGGGAGGAAAATGAGAGGAAGAACAAAAAAAGAACACGAAGAACTCCAAGATATAGATCCAGGGGGTTCCCCTCACTTAGAGGAGAAAGTTATTGGTGGAAACGCGGATCTAGATCTCCTCTCTCTTTTCCCTCAAGAACTAGCAAGAATCATTGGAGGGATTGACAGATAGCAAGCTCGAAGAAGGTCAACAATGGGGGAAAACACGAGCTCAAAGGATAAGGTTCATTGGGGAAGAAGACCCCCTTTTATAGGTGGGGAAAAATCCAACCATTATGCTCACAGCCCGCACAGAGAGGTACTACTGCTCGACCTCACGGTACTACCGCTAGGGGTAGCAGTACTACCTCAAAGGGTAGCGATACTACTGCTTGCGAGCGGTACTAAAAAAATACATCCGTGCCTACTCATATGTCTCCAACGTATCTACTTTTCCAAACACTTTTGCCCTTGTTTTGGACTCTAACTTGCATGATTTGAATGAAACTTACCCGGACTGACGCTGTTTTCAGCAGAACTGCCATGGTGTTGTTTATTGTGCAGAAAACAAAAGTTCTCGGAATGAACTGAAAATCCATGGAGATAACTTTTGGAAAATAAAAAAATACTGGCGAAAGAATCAAGGCCAGGGGGCCCACACCCTGTACATGAGGGTGGGGGGGCGCCCCCCTGGGTGCGCCCCCTGTCTCGTGGCCCCCCTGATGCTCCACCGACCTCAACTCCAACTCCATATATTTCGTTTCACGGAGAAAAAGATCAGAGAGAAAGTTTCATCACGTTTTACGATACGGAGCCGCCGCCAAGCCCTAGTCTCTCTCGGGAGGCTGATCTGGAGTCCGTTCGGGGCTCTGGAGAGGGGGATTCATCGCCGTCGTCATCATCAACCATCCTTCATCACCAATTTCATGATTCTCACCGCCGTGCGTGAGTAATTCCATCGTAGGCTTGCTGGACGGTGATGGGTTGGATGAGATTTACCATGTAATCAAGTTAGTTTTGTTAGGGTTTGATCCCTAGTATCCACTATGTTCTGAGATTGATGTTGCTATGACTTTGCTATGCTTAATGCTTGTCACTAGGGCCTGAGTGCCATGATTTCAGATCTGAACCTATTATGTTTTCATGAATATATGTGAGTTCTTGATCCTATCTTGCAAGTCTATAGTCACCTATTATGTGTTATGATCCGACAACCCCAACGTGACAATAATCGGGATACTTCTCGGTGATGACCATAGTTTGAGGAGTTCATGTATTCACTATGTGCTAATGTTTTGTTCTGGTTCTCTATTAAAAGGAGGCCTTAATATCCCTTAGTTTCCACTAGGACCCCGCTGCCACGGGAGGGTAGGAAAAAAGATGTCATGCAAGTTCTTTTCCATAAGCACGTATGACTATATTCGGAATACATGCCTACATTACATTGATGAACTGGAGCTAGTTCTGTGTCACCCTATGTTATAGCTATTACATGAGAAATTGCATCCGAAATAATTATCCATCACTGATCCAATTCCTACGAGCTTTTCACATATTGTGCTTCGCTTATTTACTTTCCCGCTGCTACTGTTACAACTACTACAAAACTGCTATCTTTACTTTTGCCACTGTTACCTTTATTATCATACTACTTTGCAACTAAATACTTTGCTGCAGATACTAAGTTATCCAGGTGTGGTTGAATTGACAACTCAACTTCTAATACTTAAGAATATTCTTTGGCTCTCCTTGTGTCGAATCAATAAATTTGGGTTGAATACTCTACCCTCGAAAGCTGTTGCGACCCCCTACACTTGTGGGTTATCAAGACTAATTACTGGCGCCGTTGCCGGGGAGCATAGCTCTATTCTTTGAGTCACTTGGGATTGATATCTTTTGATCACTATGAGGAACTTGAAAGACGAAAGAACCAAGATTTTTTCCTCAACTACGAGGGGAGGTAAGGAACTACCATCTAGCTCTGCACTAGATTCTCCTTCTGTTTTGAGTAAGCTTGCGATGCCTAAACCTGCTACTGATATGAATTCTGATATGTCGCATGTTATTGATGATGCCACTTCTGCTATGCATGATACTTATGATGAAACTACTTCTGTGCGTGATACTACTTTGCCATTAGGTGAATTTCTTGATGAACAACTTGCTAGGGTTAGAGAGAATGAAATTATTGAAGATGCTATTATTGATGATTGTGATGATGAAAGTTCTCCCCCTGATTATGAATTACCTCTTGTTCCTGAGGGTTATGTTATGGATGAGGAAGCTGCTAGAGCTATATTTGCTTACAAAGATAGATATGATCTTAAGAAATTATTAGCTAAATGGAAGCAGCAATCTCTTAATGCTAGAATGAAACCTGACCCCGCTTTTGCTACTTCACCTATCTGTGTTACTGATAAGGATTATGAATTCTCTGTTGATCCTGAAATAATTACTTTGGTTGAATCTGATCCTTTTTATGGCCTTGAATCTGAAACTGTTGTGGCACATCTTACCAAGTTAAATGATATAGCCATCCTATTTACTAATGATGAGAAGTCTCGCTATTATTATATCCTTAAGATATTTCCGTTCTCATTAAAGGGTGATGCTAAGACTTGGTTTAATTCTCTTGATCCTGGTTGTGTGCGTAGTCCCCAGGATATGATTTATTACTTCTTTGCTAAATATTTCCCTGCACATAAGAAACAAGGTGCCTTGCGGGAAATATATAATTTTGTGCAAATCAAAGAAGAGAGTCTCCCACAAGGTTGGGGAGGCTTCTCCGATTACTTAATGCTTTGCCTGATCATCCTCTTTAAAAAATGAAATACTTGATATCTTTTATAATGGACTAACCGATGCTTCCAAGGACTACTTGGATAGTTGTGCTGGTTGTGTTTTCAGGGAAAGAACAGTCGACCAAGCTGAATTACTATTGAATAATATGTTGACTAATGAAAATAATTGGACTCTTCCTGAGCCAATTTCTGAGGCAATCCCTGAGCCAATTGAGCCAACTCCTGAGCCTATTCCTAAACCAACCCCGAAGAAGAGAGGTGTTCTATTTCTCAGTCGGGAAGATATGCAAGAGGCAAATAAATCAATGAAAGAAAAAGGTATTAAAGCTGAAGATGTTAAGAATTTACCACCTATTGAAGAAATACATGGTGTTAATTTACCGCCTGTCGAAGAAACACATTGTCTTGATAACCCGACACAGGTAGTAAAGGTAACTCTATAGATATGATAAAGTTGAAATTCCTTCTACTAAATTCCATAGCCCATGCTTAGATGAATTTGATGACTTTATGGCTAGACAAGAAAGTTTTAATGCTTATGTTGGTAGAGAATTAAAGAAGAATACTTTCGATATAGGACGCTTGAGTGATTATATGGCTAGAATTAAAGGTGAACTTAAACTCGTTAGCAAATATGCTTCTATGGTTACCACTCAAGCTGAGCAAGTACTTAAAGCTCAAACTGATTTGCTCGATGAATTAAATAATAAACATGACTTTGCTGTTAGAGTGGCTACTAGAACTGGTAGAATGACTCAGGAACCTTTGTATCCTGAAGGCCACCCTAAGAGAATCGAGCAGGATTCTCAGAGAAATAATTTAGAGGCACCTAGTTCTTCCAAAAAGAAGGAAAAGAAAAACGATAGGACTTTGCATGCTTCTAGTGAACCTGTTGTAGACACACTTGAGAATCCCAATGATATTTCTATTTCTGATGCTGAAACACAATCAGGCGATGAACATGAACCTAGTGGTAATGTTAATGATAATGTTCATGTTGATGCTCAACCTAGCAATAATAATGATGTAGAGATTGAACCTGCTGTTGATCTTGATAACCCACAACCAAAGAATCAACATTATGGTAAAAGAGATTTTGTTGCTAGGAAGCACGGTAAAGAAAGAGAACCATGGGTTCAGAAACCCATGCCCTTTCCTGCTAAACCATCCAAGAAAAAGGATGGTCAGGATTTTGAGCGCTTTGCTAAAATGATTGGACCTATCTTCTTACGTATGCGCTTAATTGATATGCTTAAAGTAAACCCGTATGCTAAATATATGAAGGATGTCATTACAAATAAAAGAAAGATACCGGAAGCTGAAATTTCCACCATGCTTGCTAATTACACTTTTAAAGGTGGAATACCAAAGAAACTTGGAGACCCAGTGGTACCAACTATACCATGCTCGATTAAAAGAAATTATGTTAAAACTGCTTTATGTGATCTTGGAGCCGGTGTTAGTTGTTATGCCTCTCTCTTTATATCCTAGACTTGAATTGAGTAAGTTGACACCTACTGAAATATCTTTGCAAATGGCTGATAAATCAACTACTATACCTGTCAGTATTTGTGAGGATGTGCCTGTTGTGGTTACAAATGTCACTATCTTAACAGACTTTGTTATACTTGATATTCCCGAGGACGATAGTACGTCGATTATCCTTGGTAGACCCTTTTTGAATACTGCAGGGGCTGTTATTGATTGCAACAAAGGCAATGTCACTTTTCATGTTAATGGTAATGAGCATACGGTACACTTTCCGAGGAAACAATCTCAAGTTCATAGCATTAATTCTATTGGAAAAGTTCCAACTATCATTATTGGAGGTTTTGAATTTCCTCTTCCTACTGTCAAGAAAAAGTATGATATTCTTATTGTTGGGGATATTCATATCCCCGTTGAGGTAACTTAGTGTTATTCGAAATTTCTCCGGTTCCGTGTTATTCGGAATGAGTTTGTTAACAAGACTTGATCAACCTTGTTAGTGGATTCATTTTGATGATCATGAGATGGATAAAACTAGAAGACACAACCTTCTGTACCCTCTTTTTACTTTCTGTTATTTAGATTAAATAAAGCAAAAATAGTATTATCTATCTATTTTCTAAATTATCCATGCAATAAAAAATATCCCGAAAATAAAAATGCTCCAATTGCCCTGCAAATTTAGTATGATTTTTTATGGAATATTTGAGGATTTTAGGCACTGAAAACACTGCAGGGGGGCAAGCACCTGGCCACGAGGGTGGAGGGCGCGCCCACACCACCTAGGCGCGCCCCCTATCTCGTGGGCCCATGGTGCCCCCCTCCACTTATTCCTGCACCCACACACTTCATCTTCCTCCCAAAAGAATCCCCATTCAGCTCAAGCACGAGTTCTAGCTCATTTTGATGCGATTTTCGATCTCCTTGCTCAAAGCTCCATTCACAAAACTGCTTTGGGAGATTGTTGCTTGGTATGTGACTCCTCCATTGGTCCAATTAGTTTTTGTTCTAGTGCTTTATTCATTACAAATTTTTGCTGCATAGGTGACCCTGTTCTTGAGCTTGCATGTCGAATTTATGAGGTCCCAAGTAATTCTAATGAATGATATAGGCACTACGAACTTGTAGGAGTAGTTGCCACCAATCTAGTTTAGTTTTATTCACTTTTATTTTAAAGTTTCTAAAATTTCAGAATTTTTCAGAAAAAGAAATATGTCTAGGAGAATGTACCAAGGTGGTTCCTCAATAAAGAAAGGACCCAGGCGTGCTATGCGTGAGCAAGACGATGAACCACCGAGGGACGCAGAAGTGCGAGCTTGTGAGTGGCCATCAGACGATTTTATGGTCAATACATGCATTAAGGATGAATTTGACGCATATGTGCGTAATGCCGATCTTGAGGACTTCTTATAAGATAAGTGTCCTCAGTACTACCAATTGATTGATTCATTTGTGAGAAGGTTTAAATATAAATCTTCACGTAATTCTCAGAGTGTCATGTTTGATATTTTTGATAAATCTTATACCATGGACTTAGAAGATTTTACAACTGCTTGCAAACTCCCGCAGTGGGGCAATGTAAATGACTCCCACAAATATGAATATAAAGACTTTCTAGCTAGTATTACTATGGGAGAATCTAGGGATATAGCACAAGCTACCATAGGGAGCATTCTTTTTCCTGCTATACATTATTTTGCTCTCTTCATTGATACATGCATTAACGGTAAAGATGAAGCATGTCACATGTGTGTCCCTGATCTTTGTGTCCTCAAGAGTGCTCTGTTAGGTAATAAAGATTACAACTTGGGGGCAATAGTTGCACGTAGATTGCATAATAATGATATGTCTGGAGATTTATTTGGAGGGATTTATGCGACCCGTGTAGCTAATTATCTTGGTATAGCCCCACGAGAGGGGGATATGGAGTTGCCTCTTGCTTATTTGGATTATGACGCGATGGTCAAATATCATTTTCTTTTGAGGAACGAACCATTCCTCCAGTATCGACTAATCTTTGACAAACGTAGCGCTGTCCATGTTACTCTCCCTGCTCCTTTCCTTTTTGATTACCAGGCAAAACGAAGATATGTTGTTACCAGGAAGGAGGCAGCTGAACACGAGGGGAGAGCGGAGGCGGCTCGCTAACATGCCGCAGCTCAGGATGCATTCGCTGTTGCATCTCAGTATGACCCCCGTTATAACTACGGATATCAGCCAGGCTATCCTTGGCATTAGACCAACTTAGGCCAAAAGCCTAAGCTTGGGGGAGTACGTATTTCTCACCGACTTTACCTTCATGTTCACACATTATCCTAGTTGTCGGTGCTCATACTCTTTCATTGTATTATCCATACTAGTTTTATTTATTTTTCTAGCTTTCTTCTTGCGTGTTTGATAAACCTTAAGAAAACCAAAAAAATAGTTAGTTTAATTTCCATGCTTGTAGTAGAAATTAAAATGAAAACCCCAAAAGATTTCTCGTTCTTCTTCTTGCTTGTTGGGAGCTTTCCTGTGTAAATAGTTTTATTTTCTTTTCTTTCCTTTGGGGGTCGAGAGTAGAAGACCATATTGAAAATGTTTAGTGGCTCTCGTATGCATGATTGTTTATTTAACTTAGATCCCATATTGCTTTGTCCTCTCTCTTGAGTTGAATGCTTGCAGATTTCAGCTTAGTCCAATGCACGTGCACTATTATTATTATACACATCGTTCGGACGTGCAAGTGAAAGACAATAATGACGGTATATGATGGACTGATTGAGATGAGAAAAGCTGGTATGAACTCGACCTCTCTTGTTTTTGTAAATATGATGAGTTCATCATTCCTGATTCAGCTTATTATGAAGTAAAAATATTTGCAATGACCTTCAGGGATTATAGTTGCTTGTGCCATGCTTGATTAGCTATGAATTATAATGATTTACCTTGCGTGCCAACATGCTATTAAAATGATTGTGATGTGGCTTGATGGGATGGCATCCTCCTTTGAATTAATTAGTGACTCGACTAGGCACATGTTCACACATGTAGTTGAAACAAATCAACATTGCCTTCATGATATTTATGTTCATGGTAGATTATATCCTACTCATGCTTGTACTCGGTGTGAATTAATTTTAATGCATGTTCATGACTGTTGTCGCTCTCTCAGTTGGTCGCTCCCCAGTCTTTTGCTAGCCTTCACCTGTACTAAGCGGGAATACTACTTGTGCATCCAAACTTCTTAAACCCCAAAGTTGTTCCATATGAGTCCACCATACCTTCCTATATGCGCTATCTACCTGCCGTTCCAAGTAAATTTGGATGTGCCAAACTCCAAACCTTCAAATGAAATTCTGTTTTGTATGCTTGAGCAGCTCATGTTTCAACTAGGGCTGCTTGTGTCTTCCATGCTAGGTGGGTTATTCTCAAGAGGAGTGGACTCCGCTCCTCATTCATGAGAAAATGGCTAATAACCAAGATGCCCAATCCCGTGATCAAAAAGATCAAATCGAATCAATATAATTAAACAAAACTCCCTAGGGTTGTTGTCAGTTGGAGGCACTCGTTGTTTCGAGCAAGCCATGGATTGATGCTTGTTGGTGGTGGGGGAGTATAAACTTTTACCATTCTGTTTGGGAACTGCCTATAATGCATGTAGTATGGAAGTATCGCCATCTCATAGTTGCTGCGTTGACAGTGAAAGTATGCCGCTCAAAATGTTATTCATCTCTATTTTAAAATCGAGCTCTGGCACCTCTACAAATCCATGCTTCCCTTTGCGAAGGGCCTATCTATTTACTTTTATGTTGAGTCATCATCCCGCTTATTAAAAAGCACCCGCTGGAGAGCACACTGTTATTTGCATTCATTACTATTAGTTTATATTGGGTATGACTTGACTAGATCTCTTTTACCATGAATTACAATGTTTAGTCAGTCCTTGGTCTTTAAAGGTGCTCTGCATTTATGTTTTGCGGTCTCAGAAAGGTCTAGCGAGATACCATCTTGTTATATCATATTATGATTGTTTTGAGAAAGTGTTGTCATCCGAGTTTTATTATTATTGCTCGCTAGCTGATTATGCCATTGTTATGAGTAATTGTGAGACCTAAGTGTTATTGTGAGTATGGTTAGTTCATAATCTTTGCTGAAAACTAGAATGCTGGCTTTACATATTTACAACAACAAGAGCAAATAGAGTTTGTAGAAGTTTTTCTTTATCACTTTCAGTTTATCAACTGAATTGCTTGAGGACAAGCAAAGGTTTAAGCTTGGGGGAGTTGATACGTCTCCAACGTATCTACTTTTCCAAACACTTTTGTCCTTGTTTTGGACTCTAACTTGCATGATTTGAATGAAACTAACCTGGACTGACGCTGTTTTCAGCAGAACTGCCATGGTGTTGTTTATTGTGCAGAAAACAAAAGTTCTCGGAATGACCTGAAAATCCACAGAGATAACTTTTGGAAAATATAAAAAATACTGGCGAAAGAATCAAGGCCAGGGGGCCCACACCCTGTCCACGAGGGTGGGGGGCATGCCCTCCCCCTGGGAGCGCCCCCTGTCTTGTGGGCCCCCTGATGCTCCACCGACCTCAACTCCAACTCCATATATTCCGTTTCGCGGAGAAAAAAAGCAGAGAGAATGTTTCATCGCGTTTTACGATATGGAGCCGCCGCCAAGCCCTAATCTCTCTTAGGAGGGCTGATCTGGAGTTTGTTCGGGGCTCCGGAGAGGGGGATTCGTCGCCGTCGTCATCATCAACCATCCTAAATCACCAATTTCATGATGCTCACCGCCGTGCGTGAGTAATTCCATTGTAGGCTTGCTGGATGGTGATGGGTTGGATGAGATTTACCATGTAATCAAGTTAGTTTTGTTAGGGTTTGATCCCTAGTGTCCACTATATTTTGAGATTGATGTTGCTATGACTTTGCTATGTTTAATGCTTGTCACTAGGGCCCGAGTGCCATGATTTCAGATCTGAACCTATTATGTTTTCATGAATATATGTGAGTTCTTGATCCTATCTTGCAAGTCTATAGTCACCTATTATGTGTTACGATCCGACAACCCCGAAGTGACAATAATCGGGATACTTCTCGGTGATGACCATAGTTTGAGGAGTTCATGTATTCACTATGTGCGAATGCTTTGTTCTGGTTCTCTATTAAAAGGAGGCCTTAATATCCCTTAGTTTCCACTAGGACCCCGCTGCCACGGGAGGGTAGGACAAAGATGTCATGCAAGTTCTTTTCCATAAGCACGTATGACTATATTCGGAATACATGCCTACATTACATTGATGAATTGGAGCTAGTTCTGTGTCACCCTATGTTATAGCTATTACATGAGGAATCGTATCCGACATAATTATCCATCACTGATCCAATGCCTACGAGCTTTTCACATATTGTGCTTCGCTTATTTACTTTTCCGTTGCTACTGTTACAACTACTACAAAACTGCTATCTTTACTTTTGCCACTGTTACCTTTATTATCATACTACTTTGCTACTAAATACTTTGTTGCAGATACTAAGTTATCCAGGTGTGGTTGAATTGACAACTCAACTGCTAATACTTAAGAATATTCTTTGGCTCCCCTTGTGTCAAATCAATAAATTTGGGTTGAATACTCTACCCTCGAAAGCTGTTGCGATCACCTACACTTGTGGGTTATCACCTACCACCGCTGGACTTGTGACGAGTTTTTGGTCCAGAGTGGTACTACTGCTGTAGTAGCCGCGGTAGTACCGCTCTGGAATGGTAGTAAAAAATTACATCCACTTCAATCCACGGCAGTACCGCTGCAGCCTTTTGAGAACACCAAAACTGCCACAACTTCTGCAAACGGACTCCGAATTCAACGAAACCAAGTTTGTTGGAAAGCTAACGACATGGGATAACACAATATTGATATAAATAACAATAAGAAGAAAATTAGTAAGGTCTCATGAGAAAATGGTGAGAACCCTTCCTCGAAAAAGACTGGTAAAACCTCCAACACCGAAAACGCGATAGAAGAAGCATATGAAATCTGTTTTCAATGTACTAGAGCATGTCATGAAGATAACCACAAGATCTAAAACCTCAAAGGAAAATACAAATAAGAATCAAGAAAGATGATGCAAGGATGCAATGGTTTGAGCTCTTGACGAACGATACGATCAAACTACTCACTTGAGAGCCCCCTTGATAGTACGACTATCGATCCTATAACCCGGTCTCCAAACTACCACCATGAGACCGAAAAAAATTAGAAAACCTATCAAGGGCAAACCTTTGCCTTGCGCATGATCCACTTGAGCTATGACGATCTTGTCCTCCTCAAGATGGACCACCTTTCTTGATTGCGTTGGGTCGATGAAGACTAGATGATTGCTCCCCCATACTCCACTATAGGTGAGCCACTCTTCGGCACATCTTCACAAGTCCATTAACACCACAATGGACGACAAGCTTCAAGCACTTTATCTCTTTGTGATGCTCCACTTGAACATGCACACGACAACGTTGATGACGATCACCACTTGATGTCATCCTCTCCATGGGTTGAGTGATATCTTCCTCTTGATGCAAGCCCATGAACACATACCTAACCCCACATAGAACTCTCACATAGACCATGGGTTAGTACACAAACCACAATGGACAATACTTACCAAATCGTGAGATCACTTGATCCCACTTGGTGTATCTTCTATGCTTTGTGTGATGATCAACTTGAATCACTCTCTGTACTTAGTCGATAAACCTTGACTCTTTCCAACTCTCTTCATTTGGATGATGTCTTGAAGGTAGACATGAATGATCACACAATCTTCTTCTTCAAGACATGCTTTCAATAAGCTCAACACTCACATGACCAATCTTTGGATAATTCCTTAATAGAACCTTGGTCAACTCATAAACTCCTTGAAACCAACGCATGGACTTAAAGAAAAGCCTATGGACAAATCCTTCAAATATAACTCAATGCAACCATTAGTCCATAGAGAATCTCATCAATTACCAAAGCCACACATGGGGGCACCGCATGTCCTTTCAATCTCCCCAATTTTGGTAATTGATGACAATCACTTTCAAGAGAGTTTATATAAGGAATTATGCATCACCATGCAATGCAACACCCAATGATGCATGCGTATGAGATGCAAAAGCTTAGGAACAAAACCAAAGCAAGAAGAGAACTCTAAAAGCCTTCTCCACAAAACTCTTTGAAACTACTCCCCCACTGGCATCGATTGCCAAAATGGGCGAAAAGCTTAGAAGGCCAATATAAAACGTGTTCCTCCATAAATTGTGTATTTCTCAACAAGATAGTGGAATGCCATACACATATCCAAAGGTAAATACTTGGTGGAATACAAACTATATTGAGGCACAAATTTTGCTAAAGAATGATATGCCACAAGGACATAACAAAGAGAGACACAAGCAACCAAGCAATTAAAAGATATCAATTGAACCAACTAGACCAAAGATCCTACGAGCCACAAGAATAAAGTATATTACGGTATGAGCGAAGGAGTGTTCTAAAGAAACCATAGAAGCTCCCCATGATTTGTGCACACATAAGTATTTTTGTATTTGAATACAAAGTGCACAAAATAGGATCATAGCTCCCCCAAAATCAATAGAAACTTACACTTGGAACAAACAAATGGTTGAGCAATCATGTAAAATAGGCAACTAAGAATAGGCATAACCAAAATGATGTGTGTGAGTCATGGCAAAGTAGTTGAGAAGACTAAAATAAGGATGAGCATTAAGCATCAACATACTCTTGGATAAAAGAGATACACGGTGCATGACATGTCCTCTCCACACACACCCAACTAGCAAATGGGTTCACAAGCTCACTAAAAAGATAACAACAAGGCTTGCGACAACCCATGGTAAAGATAGAAGATGAAGGCCTCATCAAGACGAGGGATACCAATTAAGATGGCAAAAGCCTCGTAAAGATGAGCATGAGGAAAATAATCTTCACCACACAAGAGTGCATCAAGATGAAACGATATAAGACACACACTCAAGGCAAAAGCTTTCACGGAGCCACCAAAGAAATAACATAAGAAAGACAAGGTGGACATGAAAGAAAGGATATCATCTTGATATGCAACTTCTCTCAAGTGTATAAGATTCTAGGTAGACGAAATCATGATATATATCTACAAAGAAGGATGTACACTCGAAATAGTTACAACACGAAGGAACAAGATATCCAAAAGGAAGTCATACATATACCAATAAGATATTTGCTTGGAATCATAGCACATGTATAGATATGGTGTTATTGTATATAAATGAATTCCTACCACACAACCATCAAAGACATCACAACTAGCAACATGAGATCATCGTTGAGATGCTTTGATAAAGGAAACAAGTTTCACAATATGGAATGAATAGGATGCCAAGATGCAACCTACACAAGGTTGAATGCAAGAAAATAATGCATGAATAGATACTTGTTACCGAGATATCATTGGAAGGATGTAAAAGAAACCAATTGAAGGTAGTAGATAGTAGTTCATTGAGCATCCTAGCTTGACTCCAATAAGCTCATGGTGACACCACCTTCCTTGTGAGTGAGTTGAGCATCCAATGCATCTCCAATTGTTCCTAAACCAACAACACAAACAAAAATGGTACCCAAACTCATTGGGACCAAAGAGATAGAGAACCAACAATACATAGGAGAAGCTCCACATAGATATGTGCATATAGATATGAAAATGAATTTCATGCACATATCATCCATTTTGAGACTTGGTGGAGTTTCCCTATGTATTGGGTCAAAGAAATAAAGCATGCCAAAGAAACTACATGAAGTTAATATGCTTGCTCAAGACTTTCAAGAACCGATACCAAATGAAAAAGAAATGCCAAGTGAAAAAGGATACCAAATGGAGAAATCATCACTTGGAAGATATCATTAAAGATACATCAAGGAATGAGATATCCATTGAAACACATAAAAAGAAGGATATCGAACTCCCTAAAGAGAGGATGGTTCCAAACAAACCATGCCTTCTATGAAGTTTCATGATGGCACAAAGTACCAAGAAGAAATGCTTGCCTTCCACCAAAACACACTTGATAAGGATCACAAGAAGAGTGTTCTAAAGAGAATAGGATAGCTCCCCCATGAGTTGTGCATTATAGAGAATTTTCATTTGAATACAAAATGCACAAGGTGGGATTACCACTTTCACTATATCTAGAAAACACTAGACAAGAACAAGAAATTAACAAGATCCACAAGTGGTATGGAAGACAACGGGAGTTGACACAATCCTTGGCAAGAGATAAGGCAAATAAAAACAAAAGCCAATGTAAAGATGATCAATAAATTCTACCACACATAAGTGACTACCAATTTTCAAAATACAAGAAGTATTTGGAAATAATTCCCTGTGGTAGATAGCAAGGATATCCGACATCATCTTCACACCAAACCCATAAGCAACTTGCAACTTGTAGAGCTAACATGCCACCTAGGAACAAGATAATTTACAATATCAACTCTAGGTGACAATATCTCAAATGTACACATTTTCTAGGCTATTAATATACACATAACATATTACTCCCCCATAATGTGATACCAATAAGAACTTAACAAGAAGCAATAAGATGATCCAACAAGAGATAATTAATGGACTACTTAGAATTTGAATTTCTCATGAGAAGACATACCACATAGCGACTAGATAATCTTGTAAATATCAATACTAGATGGTATTCCTCATGTACACACATTTATAGGATTGTGAGGTGTACAAAGCACATAACTCCCCCATAATGGGATAATCCATTAATCTCTCACAAGAGACAACCAAGATACAAACAAGATGCACAAAGGCTCAACGTACGGCACACATGTACATGATGTGCAAACCAACACACACATACTTGATTACTCAAGAGAAGCAATTGGAGGCACAACATATACAAACACATGCAAGGAACAAAACCAAAACATGAAAGGGGCAAGTAACTTTCAATGTAAACAATTTAAGTACAAGTTATCGGAGAGGCACATTGGATATAGTATAGAAACATGATAACCCAATTAACTTGTCTTGAGACACTAAGAATGATGAAGTCCCCTTAATTATTCATAAAGTAGCCAAGTCTCCAATGCCCTCCAACAACACCTATTGATCAAGTTTGAGCTAGTTGGTCCCCAACCAAGTTGGGTCATAAGAGATTAGTCACAATAGAGTTGGCTACCCAAATGGTTCTTTTCTTGACACCACTTTGAGTACCAATAACTTTGGCAAACACATTGCCAACCTTATCCTTCCCAAGAGTATAGATATCATCAATAATAATTGGGTTGGATAAGTTACCACTAGAGCATGAAGAAGCGAGGTGGCCTTTCTCACGACATAGGTAGCAGCGTCTACTCTTCACTTTCTTCTCACTTGATTTCTCAACTTGAGAAGTATTAGCTTGAGTTTTCTTGGGAAGAGGCCTTTCTTCAACTTGAGGTTGAGCATGAGAGTGAACTTTTGGCTGCTTCCCTTGTTGCTTGTCACTAATGGGCTTCTTCTTCAATGGGCAAGATCTAACATGACGCCCTTCTACTTTGCATTGAGGCAAAGAATCTTGGCCGAATTCTTGACTTGTTTTCGGCCCTTATTTTTGTTCATCTTGGACTTCTTCTTATTGGAGTTGAATCCAAGTCCACCTTTGTCATTGGGGGATTTTTGCACACTCAAGATATTGTTGAGTGTGGATTTCCCTTCATGACTCTTTTCCAAGTCTTTCTTCAAAGAAGTGACTTGGGCCTTGAGCTCTTTGTTTTCCTCTACATGGTTAGTATCAACACAAGTACTAGAGGAAGTATAAGCTTCATAGTTAGAGCAACAAGGCAAGGAAAGCAATTCATCACAAGATGTACCAACATTATGAGTAGATGAATTACAAGGGCTAGCACATGTCAATATAGTATCTTCACTAGAAGTAGTGCTAGTATCCACATGAGGCTCACTAGATGTTACCTTAGCAATCATGGCCTCATGAGCTATCTTTAGCACATTGTGGGATACTAGAAGATCATTAGGAGAGCTTGAGAGCTTTTCATGACTTTCTTCCAATTTCCCATAATTGCTAGATAGCACCTCAAGTTGAGCCCGTAGCTCAACATTCTCCTTCAAAGTGGATGCTTCACAAGTAATAGAGTTAGTAGCACAAGTATAATCATTTACAACAATAGGAGAGGACAAGTTGGCAAGCTCTTTTAAATAAGAAGCTTTAAGTTGAGCATGAGACTCGATGAGTTCGATGAGCTCACTGTTAATGACCCTAGAGCCATTTTCGAGGTGCTCAAAGTCCTCAAGGGGTCTAGCATGAGCAACTTCAAGCTTAGCATTTTTAGTTTTGAAATCATTGGCCACGTCAAGAGCTCTATCATGAGATTCCCTCACTCAAGATAATTCTAGAGAAAAAGTCTCCTCAAGAGATATGGAGGTGGTTTGTTCATGTTCAAGAGCTTGAGATAGCTTCGCGATCTCATTTGCGTAATCACGCTCATGAGCTTCCATTTTATCAATGGTGACGTCATGCTCCTCTAGATGAGATTCCAACTCCTCAATGTATTTCTTTCCTTCAATGACAATGGACATTATTTCCATGAAGTTGGAACGAGCAATTTTATTTTTATCAAGAGCTTTAAAAATCATTTCCCCCTTAGTTTTTAAGGAGACAACATTATCATTCTCTTCATCATTATACTCGTCATCATTAGCAACAACATCATCATCAAGAGACATATTGGGGTTCAAGGTAGGTTATACCTTTGAAGCCTTGGCCATAAGGCAAAACACAACAGATGATAATGTAGGATCCCTTGAAGCACCATTAAAAACCACATCTTATTCCATGGAGTGTTGGGTTTCCTCTACATTGTTATCACAACAATTTGAGGAAATAGATGCATTTCTATCATGGCAACAAGACATAGCAAACATATCATCATGAGATTTAGTCAAGCAAATTCTACATGATATGAAAGGACTATCAACACAGGCATGTGAAACATTTGGAATGCTCGAAGTGTTAAGGCCCAAAGAAGGAGCATTGCAATAAGATAGTGATGAAGGATCATCCACAATAAGCATACTATCATCATTGCAATGACCAACACTACTCACCATGTAATTACCTTATGGCAAACCACATGTAGGTGAAGTAGAAGAAGTTGAGAAGAGTATACGACCGGAGGTGGAGGGAGAACAATCATCCCCACAAATCTTGGACACACCATATTTATCTTGAAGCATCGTCCACATATCATGAGCATCCCAGAACGACATGAGTTGAAATATAACTACATTGCTCAAAGCATCAAAAAGCACATTATAAGCTTGAGCATTGAGATAAGAGCTTTTCTCATCCTCTGAAGATAATCTTTGGGGATCCTTTGGAGGAGAAAAAAACCATATCCACAATTCGCTCTAAATTTGGGTCCATGAACCTAAAGAGATTAAGCATGCGAATTGGCCAAACATAAAAATTTGTTCCATTAAAACTAAGAGTGTCAGAGAATCCTAATCCCCTAGTCGACATCTTTACTCTCTAGGCGGTAAATCCTAATAAAGAGAGATGAGTCTTTGGTACCAATTGAAAGATCCTGGATGTCGCCTGGGGGGTGAATAGGCGATTTTAAAATAATTACGGTTTAGGCTTGAACAAATGCGGAATAAACCTAACGGTTAATTTGTCAAGCACAAAACCTACAACAACTAGGCTCACCTACATGCACCAACAACTTATGCTAAGCAAGATAAACAACTAAGTGATAGCAAGATATATGACAAGAAACAATATGGCTATCACAAAGTAAAGTGCATAAGTAAAGGGCTCGGGTAAGAGATAACCGAGGCACGCGGAGACGACAATGTATCCCGAAGTTCACACCCTTGCGGATGCTAATCTCCATTTGGAGCGGTGTGGAGGCACAATGCTCCCCAAGAAGCCACTAGGGCCACCGTAATCTCCTCACGCCCTCGCACAATGCAAGATGCCGTGATTCCACTAAGGGACCCTTGAGGATGGTCATCGAACCCGTACAAATGGCAACCCTTGGGGGCGGTCACCGAACCCATACACTTTGGCAACCCTTGTGGGCGGTCACCGGTACCCATCAAATTTCTCGGGGCGATCTCCAAACCTAATTGGAGACCTCGACGCTTGCCCGGAGGTTTACACCACAATGATTGAGCTCTGAACAACACCAACCGTCTAGGGCGCCAAGGCACCCAATAGGAACAAGCTCTAGGGTGCCCAAACACCCAAGAGTAATAAGATTCTCAAACTTCACTTCCACGTATCACCGTGGAGAACTCAAACCGATGCACCAAATACAATGGCAAGGGCACACTGAGTGCCCAAGTCCTTCTCTCCCAAGTCCTACAAAAGCAACTAATGATAGTTAGGAAAATGAGAGGAAGAACGAAAGAAGAACACGAAGAACTCCAAGATCTAGATCCAAGGGGTTCCCCTCACTTAGAGGAGAAAGTGATTGGTGGAAACGTGAATCTAGATCTCCTCTCTCTTTTTCCTCAAGAACTAGCAAGAATCATTGGAGGGATTGAGAGATAGCAAGCTCAAAGAAGGTCAACAATAGGGGAAGAACATGAGCTCAAAGGATAAGTTCATTGGGGAAGAAGACTCCCTTTTATATGTGGGGAAAAATCCAACAGTTATGCTCATAGCCCGCACAGAGCGGTACTAATGCTCGACCTTACGGTACTACCACTAGGGGTAGCGGTACTACTGCTTGCGAGCGGTACTAAAATAATACATCCGTGCCTACCACCGCTGGAGTTGTGAAGAGTTTTTGGTATGGAGCGATACTACCGCTGTAGTAGCCGCGGTAGTACAGCTCTGGAGCGGTAGTAAAAATTTACATCCGCTCCAATCCGCGGTAGTACCACTGCAGCCTTTTCAGAACACCAAAACTGCCACAACTTCTGCAAACGGACTCCGAATTCAATGAAACCAAGTTTGTTAGAAAGCTAACGACATGGGATAACAAAATATTGATAGAAATAACAATAAGATGCAAATTCTAAAAGTCCCATGAGAAAATGGTGAGAACCCTTCCTCGAAAAAGACGCTAGTGCTACTTAGCAGCAGAGTGTTCAAGGGAAACGCGTTGCTGAAAGAAAAGTAGCAGTAGTGCGTTCCCACCAAACCGCGCTACTGCTCTAATTGCCATGACCTCGCCGTCTAGCTAGTTATAGCAGTAGCGCCTTATAATGAACCGCGCTACTGCTACAGATGTTAGCAACAACACACTTCTTTAAAACTCGCTACTGCTAAGTTCAGCCCACAGGTTTAGTCCCACCTCGCTCCGCGAACAGGGTGTTTACCACCTTCAATATGTTACTCCTCTATCACAACTAGTTGGTCTTCACTGAACTCTATGTGTAGAATTTGTGGCCGCAATATGAGTCTTCTCCGGTTCCTATCGGAGAGGACTCATATTGATAATTCAGATCGTACACAAAAAGTTCATTGATGGCCAAAGTATTTTTGCATTTGACAGACAACTTAGCAGTAGCGCTTTTAGTAGCAAAGCGCTACTGCTAGTCCAATTTAGCAGCAGCGTGCCTCCTCGCGCACCGCTACTGCTATTCTCATTAGCTGTAGCGCATTTTCTTACCCGCGCTACTACTAACCCTACCTTATCCCCACGCGCGCGGCCGACCCCTCTCTCTCACTCAATCCCCCCCACTATCACCCGCGCCGATAACCGCCGTCGTCCGTCGTTGCCGCCGCCATCGTCCGTCCGACACCGAGGTACTCCCTCCTTTCGTCCCTCCTCCTCTCACCGTGCCCTCCTCCCTCCTCCTCCCACCACGCCCTCCTCCCTCTGCCTGCGACTGCCCCTCCTTCCTCCTCCGCCGG
>NC_057810.1:576352483-576369835 GCF_018294505.1 Triticum aestivum
TCCTCCCTCCCTCCCTTGTCTCTGTTCTTGCAAATCGTAGGTGTTTTGAATAAAATAGAAGTAAGAAAATTTAGGGTAGAACTAGGGTAGTAGAATTTTTAGCAAGTGTTTAATATAAAATAGTTTATTTAGTATGTCATTAATATAAATAGTTTATTTATATTAGGTACTTAATAGAACTAGCTTATTTGGTAAGTGCTTAATAGAACTAGTTTATTTATAGTAAGTGCTTAATAGAACTAGTTTATTTAGTAAGTAGTTAATAAAACTAGTTTATTTAGTAAGTAGTTAATAAAACTAGTTTATTTAGTGTTAGGATTATATATAAGATATTTTCAAATGTTTTTTTCATATTTTGAACCATTGAAATGCAATGACCATCAATAAGTGCCCTATGTTTTGCTGGAGTGTTGATTAATTTCCGTTCTGGCAAATTTCAGGCGCTCGATATGTCCTTTTTTAGCGAAGGTCATGCCGGATTTTTTTTTGGTTTTGCCATCGAGTTATAATCTTTGAATTTTGAACACAGGAGATGTGTGATGATGATGGGATCCCGGAGTGCGGGTACTTCTACGATGACCGTGGTGTGTGCGACAGGTTTCCTCACCTACAAAATGATAGGTTTTTCACCGTGAAGCTGGAAGAGACCTTCGATGTTTGTACAGTACACAACGACAAGCATTTCATCGTAATAAATATCATCACTTGTGCTTCTTTTGTTCAACGTGTAATTTATGGATTTTTTCAATTCGACTAGTAAATCACGTGTCATGCTAGACCATATGTATTGGAGAAGCTTGGTTTTGGTTTAGATGACTTTGAGAATGTGGAGACGAGGAGGGCTCACTTAAGAACTAAATATGGTTATGAGTTCCTGGTTAAGTTCTACAATGCGGTCGATGGTTCCCATTTCGTTTGCTCTAATTGGGAAGCTCTCTGAATGGCATATGGATTTGAGGAGGGAATGCGAATAAGATTTGATATTCGTCCCGAAGATTATGATGATGATGATAATATCAACATTTGTGTGGATGTGGATATGCCTCTAGTTTTACCTACATGTGAGTTTGTCAAACTAATTTGTTAACTTTAGTAATTTATGTTGTTAACTTAAAAATATTTGGTGTTCGTCCGTACTAAACTTATTTATTTATAATTTTCAGCTTATTTCTTATCTTCAAGAAATACTCGGAAGGTAGTAGACATCACATACTACAGCTATCACTCCAAGCTTAATTGTGAGGAGAAAGGTTATCTTGTCTCATTCATAGAAGATGTTGAGGCCTTCAAAATCAGTCACTCTATCAACCCAAATTATACTAGATACGTGCCACTAGTCCATAAATTGCTTGATGGTAACTTCATTGCCAAAAACTTGGTAAGATTTTGTTAATGATGGTAACTTCATTGCATATATTATTCTTAAGTAAACTACATTGCTAACTATATATGTTACTATTTCATTTTTGAACAGAGGCTCCCGAAGCAAGTTCTGCCTGACATGCTATGTACCGAAGGTGATATGCATATGGTTAGCTTACGACCAACTCCTTCGGAGGCTTACCATACTTCATACTCGATTTATTCAAATGATGGAAGGCTCAAAATCAAATAATGGAGCAAGGTGATGAATGCGCACATGCAAATAATTGGATACAAAATGAATGTGTGCAAGCCACAAGTTGAATATAGGTTTATGTCCATTCTCCATTATGGTGAAGGACCGATTTATCTGTTTTATGGTATTTTAGCTAGGAGAGAGGAGTAGGTCCTAAGTATTAAGAACAATTAGTTAGTGTTGATTATATATGACTACAATGTCTTAGAATTGATGGTGATGCTGAGTAGGAGTAGTGATTATGAGTACTATGATGATGATGATGAGGATTTGTTATTATAACTAGTGTTGAAGTTGCTATATGATGTCTCATCATGGACGAAAATGATGATTATGAGGAGTTATATGACAATGATATATTATGATGATAAGTTGTTAATGATATTATGATGATGATGATAAGTTATTATGTCATTGGGTGAAAGAACCGTGGATTAGTTTCAAATGGATGGATCGAAAGTGACCATTGGTTACTTTGGATCCATGCACTTGAAACTAATCCAAAGTTCTTTCACCTAGTGATTTAATAACTCATTATGATGTTAAAACAATCTCTAAATTGCTACTGTATGAAAAATTGTATACAGGTGTATGAATACGACCTAAAAAATGGAACTAGGAATAACAGTAGTAGCGATTGTTCTCGAAAGCGCTACTAGTAATTAGAAATAGCGGTTGTTCGGGAAAGCACTACTACTAAGTAGATATAGCAGTAGCGCGTGCCAGCAGCCGCTACTGCTAAGCTTTAGCTGTAGCGCCTTATCAGTTGCGCGCTTGCCCGCGCTACTGATAGCCCAAAAACCAGCGCTACTGCTAGGCTTTTCCCTAGTAGTGTATACATCTGTATCATCCTCAAGCTCTTCTGGGGCATTTATCAGCTTTGCCCACTCAGCCACAGTTGATTTTTACCCGGTACCCTCTGTTGTCCACACAATTTTACCATTAGGGTAAAGGTGTGTTGTGGATTAGAACTGCATGATCAACTCATCATTCCATTTTGTTAATTTCTGGCCAACAAATGCATCAACTCTTGTTGATCTAAAGCTCTCATGGACTCTTGGGAAGTGATCTTCGTTGCTGTCAATGTACTCCCAGTCGACCCATCTCATGTCACTGACTATTGGCATCTTGTCAAGCAGCATAGTATCATAGAAATCTTGTTGTTCCTTTGTGTGGAACCTGTAGTCAACAATTGTTCTCCTTCTAATGGCATATGGGTAATTCTTCCTCCACAGCCTGAGACCTGCATCCTTCCTGAGCTTCTTGTTTTCAGCAACAGGGTGAGTGTCATTGTGATCAGGAATCTTGGGCTTCAACTTTCTAAGAACTTGCCCTTCTTCTTCTTCCACTTCAAGAACTGGGGCCTTATTCTTCTCAGCAGCTGGAATGTTTCTGGTGGATCTCTTGCGGGCTTGAGCAGTAGCCTTGGGGGAAGATTTGGGCTTTGAAGGAGCATCCACTGATCTGATTGCATCCTCCATCAGTTTCTGAGTCTTGGCAGGAGATGCATCTTGCTCTTCATCTTCAGCCGTGTCTCTCATCATTAAAGATCTCCCAATGACTCTGGCCATTGTCTTCTTGACCCTCTCCTTCCTCTTCTTGCCCTCACCAGCCTCTTTGAGTTCAAGAGTGAACACCATAGTTTCTTGTGTTGAGGCTCTGGATTTCGACATGGGAACTCTTTTTGCAGGAGCTTTTGTCTTCAACCCTGGCTTGAGATTAGCAACAGTGACAGTTTCCTTCTTGTCTCCTTTCCTCTTGGAAGGGACTTCCTCATCAATCACAAAATCTTCATCCTTAGAATCAGATGTCTTCTTATTCCTCTGCCTATTGCAGGTTTTGGCAGGTTGCTGGGAGTGCTTCTTCTTCCATCATCTTAACTGCCCTCAGAGGGACTAGTGCCCTCACTCATCTGAACTTGTTCCTCAGACATATTCTAGCTGTCACTGTTGTCATACATGCTGCAAGCTAAAAGCTGACCCTGTGAATAGATATAGATGAGATAGAGTGGATGAGCATCACAAAGTGTAGAGATTTTGCAAAACAATTGATCCAAAAACTTAGTTTTAGTTTTCTATTGAAGTCATTTCAGAGCTACCGATTTGCTGAACTCGGTGACACCGAAGCAATGTTCAATGTCTAAACTAGTGAACTCGGTGAGACCGAGGCATAGTTTGGTGACACTGATATTGCTAGGGTTTCATAAAGTTCTGAACTCGGTCACACCGATTTGCGAGTTACGGTCAGACCAAAAATCACAATGCAATAGCCTAGGCCAAATCGGTGGGACCGATTTCTACAACTCGGTCGGTCCGGATGAGTTCGGCGGACACCTAACCCTAAATTATCGAATCAAAACTAATCTAAAGGAAGTTTTTGCTAGATAGAATAGTTTCAACCTTGGCAAGAATGACGGCATTATCCTTGTGCTAAGAATCGGATTGAGAAAGCACAAAGGATCGAACTCATACCATAACTTGGCGGTGAGTTCGCTACGGTGACAACGGTGGAGGAGATCCCATTGACGGCGGCGGAGACCAATGGCAGGAGGACACTGGCGACGGAGGCGACAATCCGGAGACCTCGAGTCGGCAGAGCTGGACAGCGCGGGTGAAGAGTTTCGGAGGAATTTCCAAAAATTCAACCCGTGAGTATATATATCCAGACCCTATCGGTGAGACCGAGTGGAACAACTCGGTGGCACCAAGATGCAGAATCACAAGCGGTAACTGCAACTCGGTGAGACCGAAGTGTCCAAATCGGTTGCACTGAGATTGAAACCTAGATCAACTTAATGAACTCGGTGTGACCGAAAGGAATGAATCGGTCGGACCGAGATGCATCAAGAGGTTTTGGAAGTTTAAGTCTATGACGAATCAGTGACTCCGAGTGCTCCTCACCCAGAGGGTTCGAATCTGACTTGATCAAACTTTGTGATGTAGCATGAATAGAGTTTGAGACGAGAAAAGCATAGATAGCTAGAGAGAGTACTTAGGCATTCTTGTCCATCCATTTGGCAAAATAAAAGACCAAACAATCAAAACAACAAATTGATGTCCTCGAATGGAGAAAACTATGCAACCAACATGCTCACACCATAAGATAGGAAATGAAATATGTGGCAAAGCATGCACAAACACTCTAGCATCTATCAAGCAATTGATGATGACTAGGTCATCTATATATGCGCGACTTAGGAGTCAAATGAGAACATTTGATCATAGGTCATACTCATCGTTTAAGCACAAGTGGGGTTACCACTTTTACATAAAGCATTGTTGTGTTCACACCATTAGAGTTGCTTTAGCTCAATTCTTGGAGTAAAGCTCCCCCTAGATGTGATATTCCTTTTCGAGGGATGAACTAACCTTGGGTTTTGTCGATGATGACTTCATGTAGGTGTTGAAGATGTGGATGCTCAATGTTGATGTAGATCATTTGGAGCAATCCTTTGGAGTGAGTTGCACTTTCAATACCTACATGGGTTAGTCCCACAAGGAACAAGCAAGGATATCCATAGACATAGAGTGAAGTACACACACATGATAATGTCCACGGAAGCATTAGGTTACCTTGTCCCTTGACTTACTATCAAGGGGGTTTGTGACTCCTCAAACTAGTGCAAGATATGGAAGTTGATTGCACTTATTCTTGCCAATATGAATATGAGTGAAGCATGTTGGCGGAGTCACCCTCAAGAACTCTCTAGTTCTTATTCTTTGAGATCCACATCATATTGATGGGAATCCTTGGGGTTGTAGTTGTACTTGATGAAGTAGAACTTGAGGTGGACTTGGGATCCCACTTTACCAAGGCCTTTGGAGCATCTTCAAATGCATAAATCTCCTCTTGAAGCTTGTCCTTGCCTTTTAGCTTGTGGTCTTGTGGTGGAAGATCATCTTGAGCTTGTGTCCCCTTGAAGGAAGTAGGATCACACTTCTATTGTTGAGGAACAAACTTTGTCTTGGGATATTGATCTTCTTCCCACTCAACTCCATTGGCATTGAACTTTCGTTCAAAACCAACACCTTGATTCTTCCAGTGCCTTCCTTGCTTGCATACAATTTCCTCAAATTGCTTACTTCCGGCAAGGCTCTTGTACACACCTTTCCCTATAATCCCCTTCAATAAGCTATTTTCTTGCTCAAGTGTAACTTGGCTAAGAGAATCATTAGTGGGATCAAGAGAACTACTAGAAGCAACAATATTGGATTTAGCATGATTATTGTTACTACTAGAAGAGGAATCTTTTTTACTCTTGTTGCTAGATTTTACTTGTGGCATGTAAGTAGACAAGAGTAAACACTTGGCAATGTAAGAAGAACTTTTCTTCTGAAGATCATCATTGATTGCTTTTAAGAATCCATGCTCTTGCTCTAAGTTGAGCTTTTCAAAGCGTAGCTTCTCATGAGTCTTTAAAAGTTCTGGATGATCCTCTAAAGTAGTTTCATGAGCTAGCTTAAGAGTGTTTAGTTATTTAGTTAGACGCTCAATCTCCTTCTTGTCATTGTCATTCATTTCATCTTGATTAGCATGATTAATAGCAATTTCATCATGCTTTTCATCACTAGCATTATCAACAAGCAAATCATCATCACCTAGCAAATCATTTTCATCACTATTGAAATCAATATACTTGGGGTGTGATACCTTAGCGCCTTTAGCCATGAAGCATCTTCCAATTTCTTCATTTGGTGAGTCAAATATGTCGCAGGAGTTGGATGACACCTTCATCTTGAGTATATTCGAAGTTGGAGTGATAACTTCTCTCGGAGTGGTTGTCGGAGTCGGAACCGGATACCCATTCACCAACATGAGCTTGATGTCTTCGTTTTGTGTAGCTCCTTGATGACTTCTCCTTCCTTTCCAAATCCTTGCTTCCGCGAGAGGATCTTCGTTCATAACGATCATCTCTACTCCTTCTCTCTCTTGGAGGTGATTCTTCTCTTCTACTTCTTCTTTTACGTGAGTCTTTCCTTCTTTTGTAGGGAGCCGTATACTCATTGGAGTAGTGTCCGGGTCTTCCACAATTGTAGCAAATTCGCTCACGACTAGAAGATCTTTTGTAATGGTAGGATCTTGACTTGGAGCTTCTCTCTTTGCTTCTACTCTTGTAGAATCTGTTGAAGTTCTTCACCATTAAGCTCAATTCCTCATTGAAGACTTGTTTTTCACTTGATGTTGCAGGAGCACCACATGAGGCTTTATATGCACCACTAGACTTGTTGTGAAGCTCTTCTTTATCCTTGAGTGACATCTCATGAGCAACAATTCTTCCAATGACTTCCTTGGCTTGAGATCTTTGTAATTGGGCATCATTTGGATCAATGTGCACACGGTATCATATTTTCCATCCAAGGCTCTTAGGATCTTCTTGATGATGAATCTGTCAGTCATCTCTTCACTTCCTAAGCCGGCAATCTCATTTGTGATGAGAGCAAGCCTAAAGTACATATTAGCGACACCTTCACCATCCTTCATTTTGAACTTGTCAAGTTGACTTTGAAGCACATCCAACTTGGATTCCTTGACGGACTCGATACCTTCGTGCATATCAAGCAAAGTATCCCAAATTTCCTTTGCATTCTCAAGACGGATGATTTTGTTGAATTCTTCGGGGCACAATCCATTGAAGAGGATATCGCAAGCTTGAGCGTTGTATTACAACATCTTCAACTCTTCCACAGTTGCTTCACGATTTGGTTCTGTCCCATCGAAGAATTCACCTTGCAAACCAATGCACACAATAGCCCAAACGGCGGGGTTATGTCCAAGAATATGCATTTTCATCTTATGCTACCAACTAGCAAAATTAGTACCATCAAAGTAAGAACCTCTACGATGGTAATTTCCCTCGCTAGACGCCATACTTTCCTAGGTTGTGAAACCAAAGCTATGATCACCAAAGCTATGAAAATTAAGGCAAATGGAGACCAAAGCTCTGATACCACTTGTAGAATCGAAAGTATGTCTGGAGGGGGGGGTGATTAGACTACTTGACCAAATAAAAATCTAGCCTTTTCCAAATTTTAAGTCTTGGCAGATTTTAGCAACTTAGCACTAGTCAAGCAAACAACCTACACATGCAATTCTAAGAGTATAGCAGCGGAATGTAAATCATTGCATATGAAGGTAAAGGGAAGGAGTTTGGAGGGAGCAAACGCAATGTAAACACGGAGATTTTTGGCGTCGTTCCGATAGGTGATGCTATCGTACATCCACGTTGATGGAGACTTCAACCTACGAAGGGTAACGGTTGCGCGAGTCCACGGAGGGCTTCACCCACGAAGGGTCTACAAAGAAGCAACATTGTCTATCCCACCATGGCCATCGCCCATGAAGAACTTGCCTCACTAGGGTAGATCTTCACAAAGTTGGCGATCTCCTTGCCCTTACAAAATCCTCGGTTCAACTCCACAATCTTGACGGAGGCTCCCAAGTGACAGCTAACCAATCTAGGAGACACCACCCTCCAAAAGGTAATAGATGGTGTGTTGATGGTGAGCTCCTTGCTCTTATGCTTCAAATGATAGTCTCCCCAACACTGAACTCTCTCTCATAGATTTGTCTATGGTGGAAAGATGATTTGAGTGGAAATCAACTCGGGGAAGGCTAGAGATCAAGATTCTTGTGGTTGGATTGGAATGTCTTGGTCTCAACACATGAGTGGTAGTTCTCTCTTAGAAAATGAGTAGTGGAAGTGTAGGCACGTTCTGATGGTTCTCTCTCTGATGAAGAAGGGGGTGGAGGGGTATATATAGCCTCCACACAAAATCTATCTGTTACACACATATTCCCAAACTCGATTGGACCGAATAGTTAAACTCGGTCAGACTGACTTGATTCAAAATGTGAACATTAGGCATTTCGGTGGGACCGACAACATCAACTCGGTGAGACAGATGAGCTAGGGTTAGGGCAAAATCTCATCTTGGTGAGACCGATCACATGAACTCGGTGATACCGGTTTCAGTAATAAGTAAACAGAGACTTGGTCAGGCAAACTCGGTGGGACCGATCGCTCATCTCAGTTAGACCGAAATGTTACGAAAGGGAAATAGATAGTTTGCAATGCCAACCCGGTGGGACCGATCGCTCACTTCGGTTAGACCGAAACGTTACGAAGGGAAACAGAGAGTTTGTATTCCCATCTCGGTGAGACCGAGATCTCTATCGATAAGACCAAACTGATTAGGGTTTGTGGATATGGCTTTGTCAAGTGAACTCGGTGGCGCGGATAGATCAAATCGGGTTTGAATTTAGGATTAGGACATATGTGCAAATGAGAAAGTGGTTGAGGGATTTTGGAGCATATCACTAAGCATTTTGAGCAAGTAATCCATTAAGCAACACCTCATCCCCTTTTAATATTATTGGCTTTTCCTATGAACTTAATGTGATCTTGGATCACTAAAATGAAAATGTAGAGTCTTGACCTTTTGCCAATATGTGTCCTTAGCATTTTGAGGGGTTCACATCTCTTGTCCATGTCATACCAATCATTAAATTTTCTGAAATATTGATCTTGAAAGAGTATTAGTTCAATGAGCTATATGTTGTTATGAATTACCAAAACCACCCGAGGATTAGTTGCACTTTCCATGCAGTAATAAGAGGTCCTTACGCACAGTGGCGACGATGGGCCGTGCGTCTGTTCCTATGCATAGGAAGAGAAGACATACCCCCGCATTAAATGCCTAGGTACTATTAATTGTACTTAGGTGTCCTAGTACTATTCTTTGTCACTGTGGTGACCCATTCCATTTTAAAATGGTGAGTACATAATTGATACACAAAGCATACAATAACGCAACGTATACAGAAATAACTAAAGTCAGAATGTGGGTTTATAATGTACCCAGAAATTCTATTCCCACGCACTTGTTTTACAAATACTTTACATACTATGAGAGGGGAACAACTACCTAGAACAAAACATGGGAATGGCCGTCACCGGATTGAACTTTGTAAGATTTTTGTAAAACTATTGCGTAAAAATATCATCGCTCTAATGTATCAACCTCCTAACCATCTAACCAACGGTTGTTTCTCAATTATGAATGTTGTTTAATAGGGAACCTCTCCTTTTCCTGAATATCTATCCTAGTAGTGGTTTCAATTTGGACTGCAAGTGTGCGTCGTAGTGCAGATTCGTGGTGTATGATGCATAGACAAAATTAGGTGAGGAGGATGATTGCTCCATAAGTGAATAAAGAAAATGTTTTCAAAACGCTGAACCGCGACGCCAAGTTCGATTTGAACCTTGAACTATTTCATTGTCCACATTAAACCTAAAACTTCCTAAAATCGGTCAACAACAACAATATACCCAAGTTTCAATAGTATTTTCTGTTGTTAACAGGCTTTGAGATAGGTTGCCGCCCATGTTGTTTTGTTGAATTCGCAAGGTTCACAATTCTCCATAAACCCAATTGTTTGCAATATTTTCTGGACTTCGAAAATGGAAAAGCAACTTAAAAAACATGCCAAGGTTTGGAGGGTGGTTTCTTTGTTGAAAGGTCCGAAAAATATGACATAATTTATGGACGTGGGAAATGCTATAGAACCTTTCCATAGTACTATTCCTTGCATCTATGGCCTTTTCATATTTTTGGGGAGGCCAAAAATACAACAAAACCATGAGCGCACGTACAGTAGTGGAGAATGGGGCCGGCTTGATCTTACAAAACTCGGACGACATAGCAGTAGATGATTAAAAATCAAATCTCATTTGACATGACATGATGTACTGTGCCATAAAAATGAGGCTTTGACTCCGTGCACTTATTTCCCGTACATCACGACAGATTTTACCACCGATATATTACCCTAACTCGTACTACAATGCATACGCATACAACTTGGTCGATCGTACCGACCCAACATTACAGCGGGAAAGCATACAAGGAGAGAAAACAAAACGCCACGATTTTTTTACTGATATACGAAATTGATCGATTCCACACGGCGCACGCACGCACGCTTCTTGATGCGTGCGCGAGCCTAGTTCCACATCCAGTAGCTGATCTGGCCGTCGTCCTGATCGTCGTCGTCCGTGTGATGGTGGCTGTGCCCTTGCGCCGCGGCGAAGAAGACGGCGGCGTCGTCGGGGTAGTAGCTGCAGCCCTCGTCGCTGCCCGCGCCGTCGTCCTCCTCCGACTGGATACCGCCCGCCACGGGGCCCATCACGCACTCGTGGTACTCGTCGCCGCCGGCGCCCCCCGGGAAGCAGTACGAGTCCACGCTGCTGTCCACCACGCCGGCGAGGCCGCATCCGCTCCCGAGCAGCGCGTCCCTCGCGTCCAGCACCGCGCTCCCGCCGCTCCCCGGGCTTAGCCTCTCCTCGTCCTTCACATGCAGCTGCTGTTGCTGCTGCACCACCTCGAACGCCTCCGCTGCCGCGGCCTGTTCCTCGGCGTCGGCCAAGGAAGTCTTCGCCTCCGCCTCCGCCGCCGCCTGCTCCGGCTCCGAGGCGTCGACGGCTGCACCGAAGCTGCCTTCCGGCGCCTCCTTATCTTGCATCTTCTCGGTCAACGTTACCACCTGACGCCACAAAGATGGATCTCCCAAATCAAACTCAGCAGCGGAAGCCACGGTGCCCGGCCGGTGGTGAAGTGTGGTTGACTTTGATTACCTGTGACCGGAGCCGGTGGTTGTCCTGGAGGAGGGCGTCGTGGTCGGCGCGGAGGGCGTCGAAGGACGCCTTGAGGCGGTCGAAGTCGCGCTCCAGCGTCTTTGTCTTCCACCGGGCGCGGCGGTTCTGGAACCAGACGGCCACCTGGCGTGGCTGCAGGCCGAGCTTGCGGGCCAGCTCCGTCTTCCTCTCCGGCTCCAGCTTGTTCTCCTCCTCGAAGCTCCTCTCCAGCAGGTGGACCTACACACGTACGCGTGGCGCGCATGCACCGTCAGAATTAATTCGGATGAACAGAGCATCATCTTCGCTACTGTAGCAACGAATTGTCACCTGCTCCGGGGTGAGGCGCCGCTTCTTCTCCGGGAGCTGCTCGTCGTAGTACTCCTCCTCGAGCATGTCATCCGGCGAGGTGAAGAAGGGCCGCTTCACGCCGCGCCCTTCTTCCATGCCGCCGAGGACCGGTCTCACCCCTTCATCACTCAAACATGGCAACCCCAATCAGTACACCAATCACTCTCCAGTCTCCACACAAAAGCTACTCCTACTTGCCTAACGAACCAAACAACCGGGATCGAGAAAACTAGTAGGGGATGAGAATATGATACCTCGATGGAACATGCCGGCCGCGCCGGCGATACCGCCCGCGCCACAGTCCATGAAGAGCATCTGTCCGTTGCCGGAGCCCGACGTGTTGAAGATGAGCCGGCCGGGCTCCATCGCAGAGAAAGCTTCAAGAAGTTGCGTTGGTTGTCGATCGAACGGGGGGCGAAATCAAATGAAAAAGACGTATATATACAGCTGCTGCGCGGCGGAGGGGCTCTTATAAGAAGCAGGACGAGGAGGCGATCATGGCGGCGAGCTTGTGGCGGAAGAAGCTGGTGCTCCACAGAAGCCGCGTGGGCGTCTTCATCGGCATAAGCGAAATCCCCATCATACACGCCCCAGTCCCGAGGTCCCGAGAGATCTCCTCAGGCCTGCGGGGAGGAGACCACTCACAGGAGGAGTGGGAGGCCTAGCTACTTCCTCGCCGGAGAAGACGCAAACCAGAGCGGGACAATTCGGCCGGCCGGAGGAGAGGTTGGTGGTGGAAGGGAGCTCAAGAAGAAATGGAAATCTTTTTCTTGATTTTCTTAACGAGGGACAACCAATTTTCTATTGCTTATAGTATATTTTTTTCTTGTGGAGGACACTGATCGGCTAAAGTTTGAAGAAATGGGGAGGAGCCTTCTTATAGGCGCCAGGGCGGTGTTGATTGACGAGTTTGTCCCTTGGTGGCAGCGGTGGGTGGGACGAATTGGCGGAGGATCGAGACGGAACCAACGGGAGCTGGACGCCGGGTGTCTGATCTTGATATTCTGATGTGATCTTTTGCTCTCAAAGGTAAAAAATGTACTCCTAGTTATAGGAATTACAAGGTGTTTCCTCTTTTCTTGTCAAACCTAGAACTTACAGTGTGCTCTTTTTCCCTTCTGGAAATGACCTTACATAGTATGGAGGTTGGAGATGGCTCTCTATGCTATCAAGATCTTTTGTGGCTGGAACCATGTTCTTTTCTCATGTGTTGAGTTTATTCTTGTGATAATAAAAAGACACACGCTCGTGCGTACGCAAGTATATGCGCACTATACCTGGCCATCTGTCGGGCCGGGCCGGCCTACCAAAGCCCGGCACAATAAACCTAGGCCCGAGCTCGGCTCGGCCATCGGGTCTAAAAATCAGGCCCAAGCCTGGCCCATCACGCAAAAAGCCCGCCGGACCTTCTTCCTTAAATTGCGAATACGACGGGCCCAGGCCTGGCCAGGGGCAAGGTCGGTCGGGCTTTTTTGGGTCAGGTCGGGCCGCCCGGGTCGGGCTGCCCATGGCCAGGTAAATGGGCACCCACACTCATCAATAGAAGCACGGCAACGAATCAAATTTTCGTGTGGTGAAGATTAGGGATAAATATGTTGAATTTGTTAAATTCAAATTCATGTTGAATATACCAGCATGAGGTCGTATTCACCCGGGTAATGCTAGACCTACGTAAATTTTGTTACGTGTTTTACGTAAGCAGCAACGTCGATCAGTATTATTGGATAGGGAGGAGCGACGGGGCCCACCCTTGAAATTCAGAGGGGGGGGGGGCGAGAAGAGTAGATTTGAAATTTATGTAGGGAGTTCGTAGCGGGTTCATAGGTCTAGCATTATCAATATTCACCCCATCGCTAGAGTCTAAGGTTTGTACCTTGTGCATTCTATCTATTTTTTCATCGTTGGGACTATCTATCAATTATGTTTAGCAAATAAGTACCTTAATTACAAAACCTCTCTCTCTCTCTCATTTGAGTTATTTAAACAAATTTTTACATATCTTTAAGATTTGACTGGCATGCTTTAACTTCTATATGGATATAGTAGAATCAATTTTGGTGGTGTCAATGTAGATTCTCTTCTCATTAAAGCTTTTCGTTAGATCCTAACATGACATATAGTTTATTCGAACCCGGGTCACCGCCTTTCCCTTACTTTGATGATGGGAAATATAGAAGTTCCTTAAGAAACCAAACACATGTTCCTTGTCGTCGAAGAACCACATAGCAAAGTCCGTTACGCATTCAACTACAATTCCAAAACAATTAGCTATTTGAGCCTTGGTCTGCACTCTAGGGTGTTTCCCCCCCTTAGAGCATCTACAACCGGACTCCTAGAATTGATCGGGCGGGCGCGGGGACCACTTACCGGACAAGAGAGAGAAGTGAAAAGTAGCAAAAAGTTGACCCAACCGGACTCCTCATATCATCCCTATATGCCCGGGCTGTCCGCGAACCCTCATATCCATCTCAAATATGGAGAGGATATGAGGGCTCGCGGCCTCGCCCGGCCGCGCTCGGTCAGTCCGCCACATAGGACGCGTCCCCATCCGAACCACCTTTTCTCTTTCTTTATTCCTTGTTTTCTTTCTTCCTCTTCATCTCAACCAATCACATGCATGTGACCGCACATATAGGGAAGAAAATGAGGAATATGGATGTGCGGACAATAAATAGGGGCTCAAAACGGACACGTCTGGTCACTGACTGGGCGTGTCCGTGGGCATTTGAGGGGTCAAATTAGAGGTACGTGGCTGAAGATGTGTACCACTTCTCTTATCCAAACTGTAAAGACATGAACTAGGTTAAATCTAGCTCCGCCACTGCATAAACAGAGCTAGAAACCCTACCAGCTCTCTTTGCAATTGACATTTGTCTAGCTGTTATCTACATTCAGATTGAGCTACATACCCTTTTTTTTAGGTACATACATCCTAATCAGTTTCCATCATACTTACTCTAGTTCAATTACTAGTATTAGTACAAGTTTTCAACCATCTATGCCATAACTATACTTTTGATGACAACTTGCTGCAAAGAAAACTATTGATCCCAATAATCAGCAGCCTTGATAAAAAAACCAAGTGGAGCAGCACATTCAGCGAGCGAAATGGTACAGATACTGAATGCAGGAAACAGTACTCCATCTGCTAAAAATTATTCGGCACCCCCCGTAGTGTAGCCGCACCAGATCCAAGAGGAGCGCCAGGTGTCCGGTGGCCAATTGGTGGCGAGTCCATGCCGCCCTGTCGGGGTAACGCTGCTAGCGAGTCCACGGGATCCGTATTATCCAACGGGATGGAGTCCACGGGTAAAGAGGCCTTGACGTCCGAACGGCGAATGACCGTTTTGCCCAAACCCAGGCGCCGCAGCAATTTGCTTGCAGCACCCGATCGATCTCCGAACCCAGACGCCGCAGCACGTTACGAGCAACCATGTGGCCAACCGTGTGGTGTGCCCACCGGGAGACATGCAAGTGTGGTAGGACAACGCAGGGGCTGGTCCATGTGGACGTGGACACGTCACGTGGTAGGGCGCCACAGCTCGCGACGAGATTCCCTCGAACCTCGTCGATCCATTCCGATCCCATGCATGTTCTAGCTAGGCTTCCAACGATTTTCAGCATATAATCCCATGTGGAAACAATTTTGCGCAGGGGGACTCCATGTGGGAGCTCAATTTGCTGTATTTTTGGCGCATTCTTTCATTTTATTGTTCTACTGGTGTTTTTTTTAGAAAAGTCACGGATCTATTATGGAAAAGTTCACAGGAAGAACAAAGCAGCTCACACATAATAAGAATTACATCAAGGATCCTGACCACCGAGCGACCAATGTCGCCATCGGAATGAGCCGCGGATGCACCGTTGGCGCCACTCCCATACCGGAGCCGGTCGGTTGACTTGTTGTCACCCCAGAAGTCTTCGTGGACGTGCCACTAAGGACCAGCCGCGGCCATCATCGTTAAAACCCTTAAATCGATATGAAGTGTGTGATACCATATCTTGGTTGCAAACGTACCACTAGAAAGCCTAACGCCGCCACTCCAAGGAGAGGTCAGAAATCTACGTTGGAGCTTCGTCGATTCCGTTGTGATGGACGAATTCGAGGAGGATCGAAGCCTCGAGTCCAACTCAAAGATGAAGCGCGCCCCTGCGATGACTAAAAAAATAATATCAAACCTAAACTATTAGCCGGATGCAAGGCAGCGGAATTCCCCTCGCCGCCACCAGGCACAGAAGCGGCAAGTAGAGGGAAGGAGAATCCATGGATTGGCTGATGGAGGTCGAAGTGGAGAAGAACTTTACCCTAGCGCCTACGCGTGAGGAAAGGAAAATAGTACTAGCATACGTAATCAAACTAGTCTATTTTACTGGTATGATGCAATGAGAGAAATAACATAGCTCGATGGAAGAAATTGGAAAAATACAACTCTACCCAACCAACCTATCAAGGTATCGTGTTTACCGATGATATTCATCGTTCAACCATCCTAGGACAAACTCGTCCTAGTCCTATTGTGTAGGGTGGGGCACTCCATGACAGCTCAAGGTGAGGCTGCCAAAGTCTAGAGTTAGCTAGGACGCGGCGTATGCTACTTGATTCGATCAACAAATGATGTGAGTATTTTACGTATCTAGCTAGAGCTAAAAAATTGTGTATATCATGTACTCTTGTGGTGTACGTGCATGAGAATCACATGCAGACCGGATCACAACTTTAAGTCCGTTGGTTCCATGTATGGCACGATGACGTCCATGGGATCCCGAGTAAAATATGTTCCCACCTAACCGTGATGTGTGAGCATCTCCATGCTTTGGAAATTTCAGCTTTTTTGAGCCATCTCGTAGTTTTCTTTCGCACGATGCATAAGAAACTGCAAATGGGCGCACCGTTTGGCAAAAGTTCAAAAGTTTCTATGATGTACAGTATGTTATCAGTGGATATATTTTGAAAATAAATTCTCCCTCGTCCATTTCTCCTAGAAATATTCTGTACATCCATTTTTCCAACAAGTATTTTTGGACTGATGAAGTACTATTAACTAAAAGGCAGTAATTAAGACCATTCAACCTTTGTTGACCGGTCATGGCATCTTTACTCCTCGGTGACTTGGGCTGTACCTCCCTCCCCTCCTCGACAACTCCCTCCCCTCTCCGCCATGCAGGAGAAGGTAGCGGTGTGGCTTCTTGTAGCGCATGGTGGTGGTGTCCTAAGATGGGGTGGTCTCTCCACATGATGCTCATCTCGTATGTTATCCACAGGATGATCGTGCTAATGACCCCTCATCTAGTATGCTATCCTTATATTGTTGAGATAGCTTGGTGCTAATATAGTATTTTTTTATCAAGGAAAAATGGTCCATCCCATGTCTAATTTGATTTTGACAACCTTATGACCGGAGACAAGGATGATAAGATGTTAACCCTATGCATACCGTCGGATCAAAATCCATTGGCATAAATCCCTCTCATTTCTTCAACTCCTCATATCCCTGATCCCTTCTTCTTTTGTTTTCAATGCCATTGTGCCCATTCTACTTTGGGCTCTCGCGGAAACCACCCTTGCTCTCAAACCGCCCTCTCGTATTAGCGCTTTTGCACATGTTGATCCTCCCTTTTCCCGTTGTCTACCCTTCCCCTCTGGCCACCATTGACCATCCACCTAACTTCATAGGGAGGGGAGGGTTGTGGTTCTTGTTGGATGTCGTTGAACCACTCGCCCTAGTTATAACCTTTGTCCCTTCACAAC
>NC_057810.1:576370297-576401695 GCF_018294505.1 Triticum aestivum
CACACACACACACACACACACACACTTGTAAATGATGAAGAAGAAAGAAAAAGAACTGTAAGGTCCTACTTGCATTTTCTTTGCTAAAAATACCACAGGTGTCAATACTCACGAAACTTCACACCTGAGTAGAATGGTTGGCCAAGTTTCATACCCAAAATATCAAAATCTTTTGAGTTTTATAGTATTTTCTTTGAATTTACAATTCACGTTAGTGTGCGTGGAACCATGTTCATGAAATCCAATTTTTATATAGTAAAAAAGAAGAGAATGGCTTTGGTAATCTAACTGACTATGAGCCTATCCAGGTAAATATTAATTTACTATGCGTCTCCTCGAAAATTTCAGTCACATCATGAATGAGACCACTAAATAATAGTTAAATTTCGAGCATACTTGTAAACTACTAATGCATCTCCAACACTGACCCGCAAATTTGCTCCCGCATCCGTCGTGGAATGGGTGCGGGCAGTTTGCGGACACATATGCGGGAGGCGGTCATCCAACGCTGCCCGCATACATTTCAAACACTGTTTCAACTAACCGGACAAACATTTTTCATTAAATAAAGCGGATGGACCCTAAACCTATCCTACGTCAGCGCCCGTCGTTCACATCCTTGGTATTCCGTACCGGCGACCACATCCTCCATATGCCATCTCCATGAGCAGCGGCGGAGTTCAAGACCTGTGCAATGGAGGTGCGGTCTCCGGCGAGGAGAGTAGAACATGGGAGACTGATACGTCTCCAACGTATCTATAATTTATGAAGTATTCATGGTATATACATGAGTTCTACATGGATTTGGTGCACTTTTATATGATTTTTATAGACTAACATATTAATCTAGTGCCCAGTGACAGTTTCTGTTTTTTTGCATCTTCTTTGTTTCATAGAAAAGCCATTACCAAACGAAGTACAAGCACGAGAAAATTTACAGTGATTTTTTTGGAACATAAGAGACTCTCGAAGCTTCAGGGAAGGACCAGAAGACCCATGAGGTGCCCATAAGTTCACATGGCACACCCTGGGGGTCGAGAGTGCCATCTGAGCTTGTGGGTCCCTCGTAACTCCTTTTGGCGTGATTCCAACGCTGAAAATCTTATAAATTGAGAAACCATCAGAGAGAAACCTCGAACTTTTACTTCACCACCGCAAACCTCTGTTCCAAAGTGATCTCATTTGGAGGCCTTTTCCGGCGCCCTGCCGGAGGGGGAATCCATCACGGAGGCCATCTTCATTATCCTTGCTGCCTCCACGGTGATGCGTGAGTAGTTCATCCTCAGGGCTCAGTTTTTGTACCAGTAGCTATGTGTTTGATCTCTCTCTCTCTCTCTCTCTCTCTCTCTCTCTCTTGTTCCTGATTTGGCATGATCTTGATTTATCATGATCTTTATCGGTATAATCAGATCACATGATGTTCTTCCCCTCTATCTCTTTTGTGGTGAATTGAGTTTTTCTCTTTGAGGTTTCGTTATGTTGGATTGAATGTTCTTGGATTTGAGATCACTTGATGTATGTATCACTCGCGAATACTCATGGTGACATTATAGTTGATTGATGTGTATCATTTGGTGTTGTCGTAGTATGGTCTCTAGAACTATTCGTGACACTTTGGAGTGGTTCATAAGAGTGATTAGAAGCACAACTTTGAGGTGGTTCACTAACTACACGATGTCATCCTACTTTATCCTATAGGAATAGAGACTTTGGAGTGATTCTTTACCACACTTTGAGGGATTGTTATGTGATTTAATCATGTTAGTAATGTCGAGAGATTGCACTAGTGAAAGTATGAACCCTAGGCCTTATTTCTAAGCATTGACATACTGTTTTCACACACTTTTGTTACTTGCTACCTTACTATTTTTATGTGTTCTGATTATAAAAGGCTATTTCTATCATCCATATTACACATTTATCATTAACTCTTCGCCAAACTAGGGCACCTATACAACTGACAGTTGTATTGGGTGTGTTGGGGACACAAGAGACTCTTTGTATTTGACTACAGGGTTGTTTGAGATAGAACATCTTCATCCTACACCTCTCACGGATTGATAAACCTTAGGTCATCCACTTGAGCGAATTTTGTTGTTGTCCTACAAAGCTCTACGCTTGGAGGCCCAACAAAGTCTACAAGAATAAAGTTGCATAGTAGACATGAAGCCCTTTCTGGCGCCGTTGCCGGGGAGGTGAGTTCTTGAAGGTATCTTCTTTATATTTTGCAATTAAATATTTTAGTTTCTTGTTTATCACTAGTTTGGTTCATAAAAGAAAACTATAAAAATTGAAAGTGAAGTTGCATCAAAATCTTTTAACTTGCGATTTTATTTTATTTGTTGCCTATCACTACCAGATTTGATACTTGTAGCTGGCAAGAACAAGGGGAGTGACGGCCCCCTTGCTTTTGTTCGATGCAAGCATTGCTTTGTGTGCACATGTACCGTTCATGTTGTCTGTGTGTCGTCTCCTTCTAGTTTGTTAACCTTGGTTCTTTACTAAGCGAAATACTATATGCTACTATAATACATCACCCTTCATCTTTAAGAAAATCCAACAGCTATCACAAGTATAAGTCCTTCCCCCTGAAGAAACTCCGGATCATCGAAGCCTCACCGTCCAGCTCATACCTCTATATAGGGTATGATCGGGCCTGGGGGGGGGGACTAGACCCTGCGGTGGATCATGACATGGATCACATCCACCGGGGTGATGCCATTGCAGATAAGGACCTTCACTTGGTCCTGGAACACCCGGACTTCCTCCTGATTCCCCCAGTCGAGGCCCTTGGTGGTCCAGGAGTGCGACCTCTTCAAGGGAGTTGTCTAGAAGGCGAGGACTCCCTCCTCGTCCCCTGATGACACGTCGGCCATATAGAACCACTCCTCTTGCCATAGTTTCACCGTTCTAATGAATTTGCTCGGCAGCCATTTTATGTTGTTGAGCCTTCTCATGGCCCCTCCACACTCTGTAATGTGAAGGCCATTGGTCTGTGGCTTGACACAGAACAATTTGAGCCAAAGCCTGAAGTGATGCCCTATACGGAGTAATGCCTCAGGAAAACAATGTAGGCTGCAATATGGAAGATGGACTTGGATGCGAGGTGGTGGAATTGGATCCCATAGAAATCTAGGAGGCTTTCAAGAAAGGGGTGTACGGGGAAGCCCAAACCTCGAATGAGGTGGGGGATGAACACAACTTGCTCTCCTGCTAAGGTTCTGGAACTCGAGAGGTGGAGCGGATCTCGCATCACTAGTTGAGGTAGCCACTCACCTATACCTCAGTGATGTTGGCAGCGGTGACGATGGAGGGCATCCACAACCCTCTCTGGCTCGCTGCTTTCTCCTTGACTATCAGAGCAGCAGCACCCTTTCCCCTTTCCGGCCATTAAGGAAGGAAACGAAGATGGGAAGAGGATGAAGGTTGGGGTTTTTCTGTGTTCTCTAGGCGGTGGGGCTTGGGGGGTTTGAGCTCTAGAGGCAATCGGGAATGCATCAAATGAACTAGATTCATCCTCCTCTCTTTATAGCCCAGTAGAAAATACCAAGGTGCACGACGCCACATGATAATTTTGCAATTTCCCAACACTGATGTGCATTACGTGCACGCGTCGGTTGAGGGATTTTATTAAAGATATTCCCGAAACTCCAGAGCACTATCCCTCATTGACAAGGCGTGCCAATGGAAACGGCCTCGAGCAATGGTAAACTTCGTATAATGACCATTGATGGGACCTTTCGGTTCTACAGTCCGTGGAAACAGTTCAGTTTTGGGTCAAAAGTTATCAGGGCATGGCCCGATCGACCCATCTATGACATCACTAAAAAATTTTGTTGTTAAGCTACGCATGCTTGGATTGAGTCTTCGAATCCGATAAGATAAAATCACTTATCGGGGAATTTTGGGTTAGACTTCCTCGGATGTCCAAAGTATATAACCTCCATGACTAACAACATTGGTTACAGTAGAGGAAGACGCCGGAGAGGGGGAATCAATCAAATGTGCATAAGACTTTGGATCCAAGGGTGTCCTCAGACGTGGAATCAAGATAAAGCATCAAGTTTGTTGAACTCGCCTACGAAGCCAAAGACCCAATACGAAGCCACTCCAAGGAGTTCAAAGTCCTTGGCTTGAAGACCAGTTCACGGGCTACTGGCAATGTTCTAGACTAGGGGGTGCTAACCACGTCGGCCCCTCCATAGTGGGTTGGGCCGAGGACCCCTGGATCATCAACAAGTTGGCCAATACTATCATGCCCCTTGGCATGCTCAAGATGGAATTCTTTGAAGACTCAACACATACTCCAAGACAAATTGGAATCATCGTTGAAAGGACATGTGGTGCCCCCATGTGTGGTTTTGGTAATTGATGACAATCTCTATGGACTAATGGTTGCCTTGAGTTATATTTGAAGGGTTTTCCCATATGCTTTTCTTGGAGTCCATTTGTTGGTTTCAAGGAGAGTTTGTGATGACCATGGTGCTATTAAGGAATTATCCAAAAACCGGTCATGTGAGTGTTGAGCGTATTGCAAGCATGTCTTGAAGAAGAAGCTTGTGTGGCCATTCATGTCCACCTTCAAGACATCATCCAAATGAAGAGAGTTGGAAAGATTCAACACACAAAGCGAACAAGATATACCGAGGGATCAAGTGATCCCATGGTATGGTAAGCATTGTCCATTACGCTTTGTGTGCTAACCCATGGTCTTCGTGAGAGTTCTTTGTGGGGTTAGATTGCGGTGTGCAAGTTCAAGTGATGCATCACGAAGAGATCAAGTGCTTGAATTTTGCCGTCCATTGTGGTGACAATGGACTCGTGAAGATGAGCGAAAGAATGGCTCACCCATAGTGGAGTATGGGGGAGCAATCAACTAGTCTTCCTCGATCCAGCGCAATCAAGAAAGGTGGTCCAACTTGAGGGAGTCAAGATCATCATCATCTAATCTCAAGTGGACCATGTGCAAGGCAAAGGTTTGCCCTTGATAGGTTTTCTATTTTACCGGTCTCATGGTAGTTGTGGGAGACCGGGTTATAGGATCGTTTGCCGTACTATCAAGGGGGGCTCTCGATGAGTTGCTTCATCGTTTCATTCGTTGAGAGCTCAAACCATTGCATCCTTGCATCATCTTTATTGGTTCTTGTTTGGTTCTTCTCCTTGTGAGATTTGGAGCTTTTGGTCATGTTCATGACAAGCTCGAGTTCATCGAAAACGGAGTTCACATGCATCTTCTATGATGTTTTTGATGTTGGAGGGTATGCCGGTTCTTCTCTGTTGGAGGTGTCACTCCTTTGTTTGCTAAGCATACCTCCCCTGCCTCTTCTTACTATAACCTTGAGTTTGCTGGAGGGATGCTACTCGTTGTCTTGTTTCAAACAAGCTTGAGTTTGCTCAATTCGGAGCTCATTTGCAGAAGTTATGGCAGTTCTGGTTTCCTTGGAGTATTCTTTGTTTTCGCGGTAGTGGCTTGAGGATGGCGCCAGTGGTAGTACCGCGGTCCACAGCGGTAGTACCGCCGAAGCACTCAAGCGGTAGTACCGCTCCCAGAGCAGTAGTACCGCTCCCCAAGCGGTAGTACTCTCCGAGCGGTAGTACCGCTTGTGGTCTTCGGCCGTAGTACCGCAGTGGTTCCGAGCTACTACCGCCTCGATTCGTGACCGTCGTTTTTCGTGTCGGGTTTTGCGGTACTAAGTGCGGTAGTAGTGGCGGTAGTACCGCTCCAAGCGGTAGTACCGCGCCTACTCCCACGATAGTACCGCTCTGGGGCCAGGGCCCTGTCCTCCTCGTCAGCGCGGCAGTACGGCTGGGTGAGAGCGGTAGTACCGCCCTCAGTGGTAGTACCGCCCTGCCCAAGCGGTAGTACCGCTCTGTGCGTGGTTGCTCAGTGGGGTAACGGTTGGATTGGTTCCCCCACTATATAAAGGGGTCTTCTTCCCCATTGAACCTTATCCTTTGAGCTCGTGTTCTCCCCCCATTGTTGACCTTCTTCGAGCTTGCTAACTCTCAATCCCTCCATGGATTCTTGCTAGTTTTTGAGGGAAAAGAGAGAGGAGATCTAGATCCACGTTTCCACCAATCACTTTCTCCTCTAAGTGAGGGGAACCCCTTGGATCTAGGTCTTGGAGTTCTTCGTGTTCTTCTTTCGTTCTTCCTCTCATTTTCCTCCCTAGCATTAGTTGCTTTGGTGGGATTTGGGAGAGAAGGACTTGGGCACTTCGTGTTCCCTTGCCATTGCATTTGGTGCATTGATTTGAGTTCTCCACGGTGATACGTGGAAGTTACAAGTTGAGAAGCTTATTACTCTTGGGTGCTTGGTACCCTTGAGCTTGTTCCTCTTGGGTGCTTGGGCGCCCTAGACGGTTGGTGGTGTTCGGAGCTCAATCATTGTGGTGTAAAGCTCCGGGCAAGCGTCGGGGTCTCCAATTAGGTTGTGGAGATTGCCCCGAGTAATTCGACGGGTACCGGTGACCGCCCCCAAGGGTTGCCAAAGTGTACGGGTTCGGTGACTGCCCCCAAGGGTTGCCAAAGTGTACGGGTTCGGTGGCCGCCCCCAAGGGTTGCCATTTGTACGAGTTCGGTGACCGCCCTCAAGGGTCCCTTAGTGGAATCACGACATCTTGCATTGTGCGAGGGCGTGAGGAGATTACGATGGCCCTAGTGGCTTCTTGGGGAGCATTGTGCCTCCACACCGCTCCAAACGGAGATTAGCATCCGCAAGGGTGTGAACTTCGGGATACATCATCGTCTCTGCGTGCCTCGGTTATCTCTTACCTGAGCCCCTTTACTTATGCACTTTACTTTGTGTTAGCCATATTGTTCTTTGTCATATATCTTGCTATCACATAGTTGCTTATCTTGCTTAGCATAAGTTGTTGGTGCACATAGGTGAGCTTAGTTGTTGTAGGTTTTGTGCTTGACAAATTAACCACTAGGTTTATTCCGCATTTGTTCAAGCATAAACCATAATTATTTTAAAGCGCCTATTCACCCCCCTTTAGGCGACATCCACGATCTTTCAATCGTCATGTTTATGCTTAGACGTAACCGACCTACATGTAACCCTAGGTGCCCTCGGTATCTATATAAGCCGATGGGTTTTAGGCTATAGGGTATAGAATCATACATTCACATACAATCTCGAGGTAGATCGTCATGTACTTTGTACTCTATCACAATCAATACATCAGAAGCAGGACATAGGGTTTTACCTCTTCGAGGGGGCCGAAACATGGGTAAACATTGTGTCCCTTGCTCATCCTGTTACCATCTAACTAAGATCACCAGCTTGGGATCCCCTACAGGAGATTTGTCAGATTTAACCCCGACACCAGTGCCAGTGGACATGAGGTCGATGATGGACGTGTATGGTCTGTAACTATCCAGCAGCCACACGCACCCCTGAATATTGAATGGCGGTGCATAGGACACGGTTGAAGGCATTGGAGTCCTTAACCGCCTGTGTGGCCAGTGCATCTGCATTCGCATTGAGCTGCGTTGGCTCTTTGTTGCAAGCGCCGCCTTGAGCATGTGTGGCTTAGTAGAGCGCCCACTGCTTCGCAATGAAGTTCAGGTTCCTCGCGGCCATGGAGACCACGGGCGTCTCGCTTGTGCGCTGGCCATAGATTTGGCCCTCCTCCAGCCGCTGCTGTTTGAGGAGGAACAAGTTATACATCTGCACCTCCTGCGCTTGCCAGTATGCTAACTTAGGAGCCGACACCTATACCAGCTCCTTGTTCGGTCTGGCATGCACAGGCGTGGAGTCCAGCGTTGTGTCATTGTCGGAGACCTCGGGTGAGCTGGGCGGCATGTCGTGCTCGATACACCACGCGCGACAGGTCTGCCTGGTGGCTGCAAAGGTGGCCACTTCGTGCTTTTTTCTTCGTTGACAACCTCTCCCACATCGCACTAGAGCTTGCGATCATGGTGGATGAGGTGCAAGGGAGGAGAATGTGGAGAGGAAGTGTTGTGATGTGGAGTTTAGCTGGGTGTGGCCACCCTTAAATAGCAGATTCCAGCGACGCCAAGCATTCGGGTGCATCAATGCATGGCCCCAAAGTAGGTTCCTTGGTCGGCGAGCCTTCTTAATAGTGGCATATGGACAGATGGGCATTGAACAAGTGTCATAGATATTCTTCACATCACGTACAGTAAACGCTGCTCCAACATTGAACATGCACGGATGACATGGACGTGGCACGAGCAGCGCTCTCGGTCGTCGTGCCGCTTCAACTCTATCGGCAGTGAAAGGTCGCGTCCGCTCTGGGCTGGCATCATTGCGGAGCGGCTGCTCTACAGTGGCATGAATGCGGACATCTAACTCCATGCAGGAATGCACACGGGCGTGGGAGGAGGGTTTTGTGGGGGCCAGAGTAGTGAGGAGCGGGCGTGGCAGCGGTTCGGACACTCGCAAAACCCCCCACTTTGTCTCCCATTTATGGAAAAAAGCATGTTCCGACCGGCTTGTAAACCGATACATGAACATGTTGAATGATAGAACACGTCCCGACCACATGGTCCCAACGTTTAAAGGCGGTTTGAGAGTTGGCATTTGAGATGCCTATCTTGGAAATATGCCCTAGAGGCAATAATAAATTAGTTATTATCATATTTCTATGTTCATGATAATCGTTTATTATCCATGCTAGAATTGTATTAATCAGAAAATCAAATACATGTGTGGATACATAGACAACAACATGACCCTAGTAAGCCTCTACCGGACTAGCTCGTTGATAAAAGATGGCTATGGTTTCCTAGCCATGGACAAGAGTTGTCATTTGATAACGGGATCACATCATTAGGAGAATGATGTGATGGACAAGACCGAAACTATAAACGTGGCATATGATCGTATCAAGTTTATTGCTATCGTTTTCTGCATGTCAAGTATATGTTCCTACGACCATGAGATCATGCAACTCACTAACACCGGAGGTGTACCTTGTGTGTACCAAACATCGCAAAGTAATTGGGTGACTATAAAGTTGCTCTACAAGTATCTCCGAGGGTGTCTATTGAGTTGGCATGGATCAAGACTGGGATTTGTCACTCCGTATGACGAAGAGGTATCTCAGGGCCCACTCGGTAATACAACATCATGGTAAGCTTTCAAGCAATGTGACTAATGGGTTAGCCACGGGATCTGATAACCCACAAGTGTAGGGGATAATTGTAGCCTCTTTCGATAAGTAAGAGTGTCGAACCCAACGAGGAGCTAAAGGTATAAAAAATATTCTCTCAAGTCCTATCTGCCACTAATACGACTCTACGCACGCTTAGTGTTCGCTTTAGCTAGAACAAGTATGAAACTAGAAGTACTTTGTAGGTGTTGTTGGATAGGTTTGCAAGATAATAAAGAATGCATAAATATAAACTAGGGGCTTTTTAGATAAAGAAGCAATAAAGTAAATATAGCGAGTGTGTAAAAGTGGTGGTAGGAGTTGTGAAATTGTCTCTAAGCAATTGACTATGTTACTAGACCGGTAATCACTATTGCAATTTTATATGAGGGAGAGGCATAAGCTAACATAATTTCTCTTCTTGGATCATATGCACTTATGATTGGAACTCTAGCAAGCATCCGCAACTACTAAATATCATTAAGGTAAAACCCAACCATAGCATTAAAGTATCAAGTCCCCTTTATCCCATACACAAACAACCTACTTACTCGGGTCTGTGCTTCTGTCACTCACGCCACCCACCATAAGCAAATCATGAACATATTGCAAACCCTACAGCGGGGATCCCTCACGCTTGCGCGACACGGAGATCACCATAGGATAGCACCAACAGTAAAACATGCAACTCAAACCAATCATAGCAATTCATCAATCACCGATAGGACAACGAAAATCTACTCAGACATCATAAGATGGCAACACATCATTGGATAATAATATGAAGCATAAAGCACCATGTTCAAGTAGAGGGTACAACGGGTAGCGGGAGAGTGGACCACTGGATATAGATGGAGGAAGGTGATGGAGATGTTGGTGAAGATGGCAGAGGTGTTGGTGAAGATCGCGGTGATGATAATGGCCCCCAGCGGCGCTCCGGCGCCACCGGAAGCAAGGGGGAGAGAGCCCCCCTTCTTCTTCTTCTTCTTCCTTAACCTTCTCCCTAGATGGGAGAAGGGTTTCCCCTCTGGTCCTTGGCTCCCATGGCATGGGAGTGGCGAGAGCCCTCCGAGATTGGATCTATCTCTCTGTCTCTCTCTATTTCTGTGTTCTCAGATCCTTCCCCTTCACCATTTCTTTTATATCCGGAGATCCGTAACTCCGATTGGGGTGAATCTTTCGCCCAAATTTTTCTCATAAAATTAGCTTTCTTGTGGCAAAAGAATAGCATCAACCGCCTTACGGGTGCCCCACGAGAGTGCCAAGCGCGCCCAGGGGTGGAGGGCGCGCCCCCTGCCTCGTGGCCACCTCGGACACCGTTTCGCGTTGATTCTTCCTCCGGAAAATCCCAAATATTCCAAAATAATTCTCCGTCCATTTTTATCCCGTTTGGATTCCGTTTGATATTGAGTTTCTGCGAAATATAAAACATGCAACAAACATGAACTGGCACTGGGCACTGGATCAATATGTTAGTCCCAAAAATAGTATAAAAAGTTACCAAAAGTATTTGAAAGTTGAAGAACATTGGCATGGAACAATCAAAAATTATAGAAACGACGGAGACGTATCAGCATCCCCAAGCTTAATTCCTGCTCGTCCTCGAGTAGGTAAATGATAAAAAAGATATTTTTTGATGTGGAATGCTACCTAGCATAATCTTGATCATATGTCTAATCATGGCATGAATATCGAGACACGAGTTGTCGGAGTAATGGGCCACGGGTAGGCTAACCCGAGCCCTAGAACCTTTCAAAACATTGGGGCAGACTGCGCCCCTCTAGACCCCACGATGAAGAGCCGCCTCCTGGGAGTCGGCAGCAACTGTCCCTCACGACCGAGTCCCAGGGACGGCTTCGAGTTAAGCCGACTCTTGGCTGACGACTTCGAGATGAGCCGACTCTTGGCTGGCGACTCCAAGATAGGACGACTATGGGAGTCGGCCCATGACTCCAACCATCTCCTACCTTCGCCACGATGGACGAGGCGGGGTACGGTCACTGCGTGGCCGTCTCTACCCTGCCTACGAGGGGCTGGCATGGCTATAGTGCGCTGTATCGCTGGAGATCTCCATCGTGGCGCGACACTATTGCCATGCCTGCCCTGACCTCAGCCTCAGTGGGCGGCGCACTGTGCCCATGACGGCCTACCTGTACGGCCTGGAGACGGTGGGACCCGCTCGTCAACGGGAGAATAGAAGACGGCGAGAGCGCCCCAAAGACGGACCCGTGGGAATCGGCCCCTTGGAGTTGGCCGGCCCCTCCCACGGGCCCCGCACGCCATTAACTAGACAAGATGGGGAATGGTGACAGTGATCATCCGCCAGACGGCGGCACTATTGCCATGACCCCATGACCAAGCTAGCGTCATTAGAAGCACTGCAACAGTACCAGGCCTGTCGGCGGGGCCCGCCAGTTGGCGGGCCCCTGTAGTCGGCGGAGAAGACGGCGGCCTGAGAGACAGACGGCTGGGACCCGTGCCCAGCCGGATTACCATTGTATCCCTGGGGGGCAGGCCTATATAAGCCCCCCGGGGCACCCATGCAAGGGGGATAGCTTCTTGAGTATTAGACCCGATCATATAGGAAGGAAGGAACTAGCCTTGCCCTCTCCTACCTCTAGAAAACAGCTCTAGAAGCAACCTTGTATTCACTTTGCCATAGTGATCATCCGGAGACCCCACAGAGCAGCAGTAGGGGTGTTATCTCCTCGGAGAGCCCTGAAGCTGGGTGCATGTCTTCGCCTCATCCCGCTTCCGGGCACCGGCGATGTTCTACTTGCTCCCACCATGATAAGCCATCCTTTGGCATATGTCGCACCCAACCCCCGACATTTGGCGCCCACCATGGGGCGAGGTGCACCGTCGTCCGGAGACCTGCTCTGGACGGGAACCCTATTCCTCCCTGGCGAGCGCAGCCAGCCCAACACGCCAGACGGAGTCTGCGCTGACGTGCTGCACGGCGCTGAGATCGTCTGCACGGCCAGCTGCCTCGCTGAACTTATCGGTGAGGTTCGCCTCTCCGACGAGCCTGCATCCGACGCAGGCACGAGCGGCCCCGAGAGCCTCCTCGCGGGCCTCCTTGACTAACTCCACGTCACCGGCGAGCTTGCCGGGGACCTGGAGTCCATAGGCTCCACCGACCCGATGCTGGTCGACTCCGATACCGCGTCGCTCGACGCGTTCCCCACCAACATGGTGATCTATGACGAGCCGCTCCCTTGCGCAGATTGCGGTGGAAGCACCGTCACGGAGGTCCTCATCCTTGATCAGGGCGAGCATTCCGGCGAGGGAGCTCGTGATCCACTCGACGCGGCTCTGCAAGACTTGACCGCGCCCATTCCGGGAGACGCCGACGCCGAGACGCTGGAGGCGCGCCGCCTCCAGCTCGTCGAGGGCGCGAAGAATCTGGCAAGCATGAGACGCTTGTCAGAAGCCTACCAGCGTGAGATGGATCGCGCTGTGGGCGGCTCACCTGATCCAACTGGGCCTAGCCGCGTAGGCGCGGTCCGGCAGCGTGGCGCGGCCATCGCCAACCTGTTCGGGGCCAATCGCCCTGTGTATGCCACGCCTGCGGAGAACATCCGCACCGACCAGGCGGCGGCGGACGAGCTCGACAACTTCAAAGGCGAAGAGCGCCGCCTAATGACGGAGCGAGTTCAGCAACTCCTCGATGCGGCTGCCGCGGAGAACGAAGCCGGCTGCCGCACGGAGGCGCCGCAAAGACAAAATGACGACTTGCCTCCCCACCGAGATCAAGGGGCAATGTCTCGGACACCAATCGGCGGTGTCCGCGGAGGAAAGGACAAGGGTCCGGCTGTCAGCCACAGTCGGACTCGCATCACCATCGAGCGCGACCAAGACGGCCGCCCCAAAGCGGTAGAGCGGCGGGACGACTATCTGCCTCCCCCTCCTCGCAAAGAAAGGCGAGTCTCCCCACCACCCGTTGAGAATCCGACTCTCGGCGACCGCCTTGGCCGCCGAGAGGGAGTCGGAGAAAATGACACCCGCCACCGGATCGACCGACTCCACCTATCCCTGGTGCTGGAAGAAGAGGACGAGTTGGGTCCTCCCTGTTTCGGGCCCCGCATCCGAGATGAGCCCTTCCCCAAAGGGTTCATGCTCCCTCGAGACACGCCCAAGTACACCGGCTCCGTGAAGCCGGAAGACTGGCTAGTTGACTACTCCACGACCGTCAACATAGCAAACGACAACAAGCGTGTTGCCGTAAAATACATTCCACTCATGCTCCAGGGCACGGCCCGGACATGATTGAACAGCCTGAAGCCCCGCAGCATCAACAGCTGGGTTGACTTCACCGAAGCCTTCGTCCGCAACTTCACGAGCACATACAAGTGGCCTCCCAAGCCTCGCCAACTCTCCTTGTGCGTGCAATGCCCCAACGAGTCGACTCGCGACTACTTCACGCGCTGGGCCGAGCTTCGGAACTCCTGCGAGGGCGTGCACGAGGTGCAGACTATCGAGTACTTCACTGCTGGGTGTAGAGAAGGCACCCTCCTCAAGCACAAGCTCCTCTGCGACGAGCCGGAGACCCTCGACGAGCTGCTGATCATAGCAGACAAGTACGCCACAGCCGATTCCTCGATGAAGGCGGAGATTCAAGTTAGTGCAACTGGCAAAGTCGCCCCTCAGGCTCCCAGAACTCCGGCTGGGGACGCCAGTCGGCGGCCACGTCAGAACAACCATAAGCGCAAAGCCCCACAGCCGGCTTCTAGCAGCCGGCAAGTTGTGGCAGTCGAAGACCAACAGCCGGAGGAGCAGCCTCCGGCCAAGCGGCAGAAAGGCGGCAAGTCCAACTGGTTGCCGGCCTTCTCCTACAAGCATACCCTAGATGGCCCCTGCAAGTTCCACAGCGGCGCGAAGCCGTCAAACCACACCACCCGGAAGTGCCACTGGCTCACCAGAATCGCCAAGGGAGACGGCCTCCTACCTCCCCCGCCTGCTGGGCCGCCGCCTCCACCTCCGCCCCAGCAGCCGGCTGTCAGGCCAGTCAGTGCGATACAAGACGAGTACCCAGAGGAGCATAGAGCCTATGTGGTGTTCACCAGTGTGGCTGACAATCGACGCAGCAGGCAGTAGCAGCAGCAAGAGGTGAACGCAGTCGCGTCAAGTACTCTAGAGTTCATGCACTGGTCCGAGAAGCCTCTCAGTTGGAGCAGAGCTGATCACCCAGAGGTGATGCCGAGTCCAGGCTCCTAAGCCCTGGTCTTAAGCGCCACACTCGCCACAGATAGGCGGGCCGCTCGTTTCTCGCGAGTACTAATAGACGGAGGCAGCAGTATCAACATCCTGTACAAGGATACCATGGAGAAGTTAGGAATCAAGCAAAGACAGCTTCAGAGCAGCCGGACTGTGTTCCACGACATTGTTCCTGGCCTTTCTTGCTCGCCAATCGGCAAAATCCTGATAGACGTCCTCTTTGGGGACAAAGATCATTTCCGCCGAGAGCCAGTTTGGTTTGAAGCGGTGGACCTTGAAAGCCCGTACCATGTGTTGCTTGGCCGACTTGCTTTGGCCAAGTTTATGGCGGTCCCCCACTACGCCTACCTCAAGATGAAGATGCCAAGTTCCAAGGGGATTCTAACCGTAGCCGACGACTACAGAAAGTCGTCCGCTTGCACGGTCGAAAGGAGTCGGCTGGCCGAGTCCTTGGTGATCGCAGCTAAGAAGCGGCTTAATGATCGGGTTATGGCGATGGCCGGCAAGCAGCCCGAGATGTCGCCCGACCCCAAGGAGTCGGAAGCAGAAGGATCGTTCAAGCCGGCGAGAGAAACGAAGAAGATACCTTGGACCCGGAGCACCCAGAGAGGTATGCTATCATGGGTACAAACCTTGACAGCAAATAGGAAGGCGAGCTCGTCGATTTCCTCCATGAGAATCGGGACATCTTCGCATGGTCCCCTAAAGAGATGCCAGGTGTACCGACGGAATTCGCCGAGCACAAATTACATGTCCGGTCTGTTGTGAAGCCTGTCAGGCAGCCCTTGCGCCGCCTGTCAGAAGAGAAGAGAAGAGTTGTTGGAGAAGAGATAGCCCGACTCCTGGCAGCCGGCTTCATTATGGAAGTGTTTTCCCCAGAGTGGCTAGCAAAACGAGTCCTGGTGCTGAAGAAGAACAAGCAGTGGCGGATGTGTATCGACTACACAAGCCTCAACAAAGCTTGCCCCAAGAACCCATTTGCTCTGCCGAGAATTGATCAGGTGATAGACTCCACAGCCGGATGCGAGCTATTGAGCTTCTTAGATGCATATTCTGGATATCACCAGATCAAGCTGAACCCAGCTGACAGACTGAAGACTGCCTTCATCATGCTGTTTGGAGCCTTCTGCTACCTGACCATGACGTTCCGCTTGAGGAATGCCGGCGCCACCTTTCAGCCTTGCATGCAGAAGTGCCTCCTCAAGCAACTTGGCAGAAACGCCCACGTCTACGTGGATGATGTGATGGTGAAGACGGAAAATCGTGGAACATTGCTGGAAGACCTCAAGGAAACCTTTGAGAACCTGCGCCGATTCCAGATCAAGCTCAATGCTGAGAAGTGCGTCTTCGGAGTACCAGCTGGCCAACTCCTTGGCTTTCTGGTCTCTGAACGCGGCATAGAGTGCAACCCTGTAAAGATCAAGGCCATCAAGAGGATGGAGGTACCCCGCCGACTGCTAGACGTGCAAAAGTTCACCGGCTGCTTGGCGTCCATTAGCCGTTTCATCAGTCGGTTGGGCGAGAAGGCTCTCCCTTTATACCAGCTCATGAAGAAGACGACCTTCTTTGAGTGGAACCCCAAGGCGGACGGAGCTTTTCTCCAGTTGAAGAAAATGCTGACTACTCCCCCCGTGCTAGCGGCTCCGACTCCTAAGGAGCCCATGATCCTATACATTGCCGCCACCAGTCGGGTAGTTAGCACAGTTATTGTAGTTGAGCGCAAGGAGGAAGGCAAGGCGCTACCTGTCCAGAGACCGGTATATTACCTGAGCGAAGTACTGTCGGCCTCCAAGCAGAACTACCCCCACTACCAGAAGATGTGCTATGGCGTGCACTTTGCCGCCAAGAAATTGAAGCCTTACTTCCAGGAGCATCCAATCACTGTGGTCTGCACAGCCCCACTTGCCGAGATCATTGGAAGCCGAGATGCTTCTGGCCGAGTGGCCAAATGGGCCATCGATCTGGCTCTCTACACCATCTACTACCAACCCCGCACCGCCATCAAGTCGCAAGCACTGGCCGACTTCCTCGTCGACTGGGCCGAGACCCAGTACCTGCCGCCAGCGCCCGACTCCACCCATTGGCGGATGCATTTCGACGGCTCCAAGATGCGCACCGGCTTGGGATCCGGCGTCATCCTCACTTCCCCCAAAGGCGACAAGCTCAGATATCCGCTGCAGTCATCTGGCAATTGGGATGCCAAGGATGCAAACATGGCGAGCTACCGCTTCCTTGTGCAGCAACTCAGCGGATACTTCGAGGGGTGCGAGTTCCTCCACGTGCTAAGGAATGACAACGACCAAGCAGACGCCTTGGCACGAATCGGCTCCACCCGCCAAGCAATACCATCCGGCGTCGCCCTTCGGCGCCTCCTCAAGCCGTCTGTCAAGCCTTCACCAGAATCAGATTCCATCTTTGTGCCGGCTCCACCCGAAGAAGTCGGATCCGACTCCAAGAATGCCGCAGTCGAAGCCAGCCCGGGGACTTCAGAACCCGACCCGGGGACTGCGGCGACCAGTCCGATGACTCCAGAACTCGGCCCGGGGACTGCTCCAGTCGGCCCGGGGACTTCGTCAATCCCGCAAGCGGCTGCGGACTCCAACCCGCCGCCTCCCAGCCCAGCTGCCCTCGTCCAAGTTGCAATACTGGTAGTTGAAGAAATAGTAGCACCCTCATGGGCACAACCCATCCTCAAGTTCCTGGTGAGCAAAGAACTGCCAATTGATGAAACCTTGGCTCGGCAAGTACAACGCCGAGCGGCAGCCTACACCATAGTCAACAGAGAGTTGGTCAGGCGCAGCGTCACTGGTGTCTACCAGCGTTGCGTCGAGCCAGAGCAAGGCCAAGCAATTCTTAGAGACATCCATGAAGGCGAGTGCGGCCACCATGCGGCTTCAAGAGCACTCGTCGCCAAAGCCTTCCGGCATGGTTTTTTCTGGCCAACTGCCCTAGAAGAGGCCAAAGAATTAGTCCAAAAGTGCAAAGGGTGCCAGATGTTCCGCTCCAAGCTACATCAACCGGCTTCCGCACTCAAGACTATCCCCATCGCCTGGCCCTTTGCGGTTTGGGGCCTAGACATGGTGGGACCATTCAAAATAGCACGAGGCGGCCTAACTCACTTACTTGTCGTGGTGGACAAGTTCACCAAGTGGATAGAAGTAAAGCCCATCAAGAAGTTGAATGGTCCGACTGCAGTGACTTTCATCGCCGACATCACGACTCGATACGGCATACCGCACAACATCATCACCGACAACGGCACAAATTTCACCAAAGGTGCCTTGGCCCGTTTCTGCGCGACCCAGGGCATCCGACTGGACTTAGCGTCCGTTGCCCATCCGCAGTCAAACGGCCAGGTAGAGCGAGCAAAGGACCTCATCCTGTCTGGCATCAAGCCTCGACTGGTCGAACCACTGGAGCGTTCGGCCGGCTGTTGGCTTGACGAGTTGCCAGCCGTCCTCTGGAGTCTGCGCACGACTCCAAACAAGTCAATCGGCTTCACACCCTTCTTCCTCGTCTACGGTGCTGAAGCCATCATCCCGACGGATATAGAGTTCGACTCTCCGCGAGTCACCATGTACACCGATGAAGAAGCAGAAGAAGCACGTCAAGACGGTGTCAATCTGCTGTAAGAGGGCCGGCTGTTGGCACTCAGCCGGTCCAGCATCTACCAGCAGAGCCTACGGCGATACTACTGCAGGAAGGTCAGGCCGAGATCCTTCCAAGAGGGCGACCTTGTGCTCCGGCTGATCCAGCGAATAGCCGGCCAGCACAAGCTGTCGGCGCCTTGGGAAGGCCCCTTCATTATCAGCAAGGTGCTGGGAAATGACTCCTACTACCTGATCGACGCTCAGAAGCCCCCAGCACGCAAGAGGGACGACTCCGGCAAAGAGACGGAGCGCCCATGGAATGCAAATCTTCTCCGAAGATTTTATAGTTGATGCAGTATGTATCACGCTACCCTTTGTATTAAAGTACCAAGATTTTGGGGCCCCCGAGACGAGCTCGGGGACTGCCCTTTTTGTTATCTGTATGATAAGAATTATGCCTTTGAGTATATTACTCTTTGTTATGCCGCTTGGCACCGGGCTCGACTAGTCGGCCCGGGGACTCGCCGCCTTGCGCTATGAAATGCTTCCTGCAGTCGGACAAGTAGTGCATGGTGCCTAAGCCATCTCCTGTCAGAAGCCGCAGCTTGCAGAGCGACTGATTGGTGGACAGGAGTAAGGAAGAATGGGCGTCCGCACGAAAAATGGCTAAGGACTCAAAGCATAAACATAGCTTAAGCCAGCTTCCTGCCTCTCTTAGCAAAGCCGACTCTTTAGTAGTCGGCCTGCCGCTTTCTATCCAACTTGCTAAAGACTCTAAAAAAATGGCCAAGCACTTGCCTCCCCAAAGTAGCCAAGCACTTGATCCAGTGGCAGCCGCTGAACGGTTGTCCGACTGGCAAGGCGGCAACTAAGGGAAGGCGGCAAAGGAAAAAGCCAGAAGAGCAATGAGCAAGGAAAGATAGAACTCAGATAAATATTTACATAGATAGGCCCTTGGCTGAATCTTCAAACATAAGTTTAAAATACATCCTGCGGGTGGAATTGTTCAAATTAACAAGTTCTTCAGAGACTACTAAAGCAGATAAAATGAAGGCAAGACGATAGCCTAGGAGGTGGTAGACGGGTTCGGAGGGTCGGAAGTGATGGCGGTGTCAGGTGTCGGGGCGGTCGGCTGGACAGTCTCGGCTTGATCGTCTCCGGCGGCGGCCGGCTTGGTCGGGCGCGGCTCGTTGCTGGAGGCACGGTCGTGCTGAGGCTGGTTGCCTGCTCCACCTTCTGGCGCCTCCGTCTCACCTCCGTCCTCCACCTCGCCTTCCTCCTCAGCGCTGGAACCGATCACCTCCGCCAAGTCCTCGTCGTAGTCCGGGTTCATCCCGAACCACTCCGGCGGCGCCTCCCTGCCGTCTTCAGCCCGATCAGGGACGAAGATGCTGGTGTCGGCATAGTCGGCGATCGCTGCAGCATGAGCGACGAGGGCGTCTTCCACAGCTGCCAGCTCCACCTAGGCCTCTGACCGGAGCGCGGCCAGACGGTTCAGGTCCAGCCCTGGATACCACGCCTTGATGAATTCCAAGGCCCGGCGCGCTCCAGCCTGGGCCGAGGAACCCTTCCAAGCCTCAAGATGACCAGCTACGAACTCCAGCCAGTCGGCAGTCCGACTGGCAGTGCGTCGAACCGGCATGTCTGGCAACAGGGCGGCAATGGCCTGGGCACCGGCACGTTGAAGCCGGCGCAACATCCGATGGGCCGGCCGCAGACAAGCCTCGATGCTCACAAGTTGCTCGTCAATGGTCCGGGGGGCGTTGGCGGCAATGTCCGCACCATCTGCCCTCCGCGCCTTGCGATCTGCCTCGATGGCTTGAGTGGCCGCCTGTGAGTGGCCAGGGAAGAAGTCTGCCAAGAAAAAAAAGAGAAGCAAGTCAGAATAAGGAGTTGGCCCGACCCACAGTCGGCGGATCAAAGGAAACCAAGAAATTCACCGTCGATGATGTCCTCGATCTCATAGAAGCTGGAGGTCAGCTGCGCCTCCTTTTTGGTCCAGGAGGAGCGCTCGCTGTCAAACTCGGCCAGGAGGGCAGTCTCTCTCTTCTCTGCCTCGTCCTGCGTCTTCTTGAGCAGCTCCCTCTGCTCCACCAGCTGCGCGGCCAGCAGGTTGCGCTCCGCGGCGAGTTTGCTGCACTCCTCCTCTTTGGCGCGCAAGGCGGTGTTGGCCACGCCCAGCTGCTGCTGAAGAGTGGCGTTGGCCCCTAAATAATAAAGGAAACGGATGATAAATCGTCAGCAAAGAAGGTCGCCGGGAAGATCTGGCCAAACTGCTCAGCAGTCGGCCCGAATCTCGGGGACTACAGCCCGCGGGTGCGCCAGCGCGCCCCCGCGAAGAAGAAGGAGGACTCACTCCGGCTTTCTGACAAGTCGGCAGTCCGTCTGCCCAGCTCCTCGACATTGCGGTTGAAGGCAGTGGCGCGGAGGTTGTGATACTCCTGAAATAAGAATTTTAGACAAGGAAACTCGCCAGAAGGAGTTCCGGGCCGCCTGCTCAGCAGCCGGCCCGAAACTCGGGGACTACACCCAGTGGGTGCGCTGGCAAGCCCCCACAGAGAATAACAAGGAAAAATAAAGTCAAATAAAGTATACCCGGATGGCTACCCGCGATGCCAGATGCGCCTTGGTGTAGGCCTGGATGGCGTCGCCCTCGGCTCGCAGCTTCGCCTGAACATCCAGGAGCGCCTGGTTCAGCGGGCCTGTGCCGCCTCCTCACACCCACCCAACGGGCGCAACACTCATCGCCTCAGTGTTTGGGATGGCCGAGCTGGCGGCACCGGTCTCCAACGGGCGTGGCGCCGAAGTTGCCTTCTCGAGGCGGCGGCGCGCTGGCAAGGCGACTTGAAGGAGCAGCCTCGCCTCGGACTCGTCCGCAGTCGGCGGTGCTGGCGGGGCCGCCGGCTATTTACCTCTCGCGCTTGCAGGCGGCGGCGGAGGCGGCGGAGGTGGCACGGCCGTGTCTGACATGGAGGCCTCGCTGCTCTCCCTCTCCATGATAGGGTGCTCGCCGCCGGCTTCCCCAGTCTGCCCCGTGAACTCCGGGGGTGGCGGCGCGGAGTTCAGCGGAACGACAAGCAGCGCCGACTGGCGGTGCGCGGCCTCCTCAGCTAGCCGCCTTGCCGCAACGGCGGTTTCAGCCTCATCCAGCTTCCTCTGAGCGGAGGCTGCCGCCTTCTCGGCCTCCGCCTTCTCTAGGCGGTCGGCTTCGTCCTCGTAGCGCTTCTCCCGCGCGTTCCGCTCCGTCGCCTCCCGGAGGTCGGCGGCGGGATCAATCCGCCGAGTAGCGGCGGACGTTTCTGCCGACCCCATGACAGAGGCGGCGGCGACCCTCTCAAAGTTGAGGGGAGCCCTAAAGCAATGAGGGCATGTAAAAGATTTGGACAAATTCACTAGTAAAGGACAAGTCAAAGGCGGAGACACTTACGCGGAGACCAGAGGCAGCTTCTTCACTTCCTTACGGAAGCGGTTGGCCTTCGCGAGCGCCTCTTCCCGCTTGGTCACGGCGGCCGCCCCCTTGAACCTCTTTGACTGGCCACCAATCAAGCTCGGCCCGGCCCGACGCCTCTTCGCGCCGCCTTGACCATCCAAGCCGGCGGAAGAGCCCACGCCCGAATGGCCAACCCTTGGTTGGCGGCACGGGACGACTTCCCCCTCAGCGTCGTCATCAGGCTAGTCGGCAAAAGCGGCCGACAGCCTGAAGCCTCCTCCTCCTCCTCCTCCGCCTCCTGAGGCGTCGGCCTCCATCGGCGCCGCCCCCAAGTCAGGGTCGTCGACGTCGCTCTCCGCGCGATCGGAGACGAACTGACGGGCCGGGCCCGTGGTGCCGGCTGAGGGCTGGATGAGGGGGTTCTGACTCAAGAAAAACCAAAAAGATTAGAAGTCAGATTCGGCTGCAAAAGAAGACATAAGAAAAAGAAAGACAACTTACAGCAGGCGGGGGGTTGGCGCGTGAGTACGGCTCCTTGCCGAACTGCCAATCCGCCGCGAGACTGCGGTTCGTGATGTAGTTCACCGTGCCCGCCACCTCCGCGTGGGGCATGTCCTTGGAGCACATCCTACTCGGGTCTCGGTGGCCGCTCATCTGATAGATCGGATGAGGTCGGCCTTGGAGCGGGAGGACTCGGCGCGCCACGAAGGCGGCCAGCAGGTCGGCCCCGGTCAGACCCTCCGACTGCGTCAGAACTCGGAGTCGCGCGACGGCGGCGGCTACGGCGGGAGTCAGCGTCTTGACTCGGTGGGACCAGCTGGGGAGCCTCCCAGCCGGTGCGCCGGCTTCATAAGGCGGCAGATTGACCCAGTCGCCGTCTGGGGCGACGTTCTTCACGTAGAAGTACGACCGCTGCCACATTTTCACCGACTTGATCAGCGGAATGGCGGGGAAAGGGTTGTCGGCCGTCGATCTCCGCATCGCGATGAAGACACTACACTGGGCCGGCACGCCGGCGACATGCGTGCCTAGCTTGGACTGGAAGAATTCCCCCCACAGCTTGATGGTGGGGAGAACGCCAAGGAAGGCTTCGCATCGGGTGGCGAAGGCAGCCAGCAGCACCATCGTGTTCGGGGTGAGGTGGTGCGGCTGGAGCCCGTGGAACTCCAAGAAGGAGCGGAAGAAGCCGCTCGCCGGCAGCCCCAAGCCGCGCATAAGGTGCGAGCAGAACACGACCCGCTCGCCCTCCTTCGGTGCCGACACAATTTCCCTCTCCGGCGCGGCACGGGCTCGCACTAGGCCCACGCCGGGGAGGCGGCGCGTCCTGCGGAGAAACTCGATGTGGTCGTCGTCCACCTCGGAGCCGTCCCATACGCCGGAGCGCACGACGGGAGGTGCGGCGGCGGAGGAAGAACTCATCGTCGCAAGTGTGGCGTGGCTCGGTGCGACGGAACAAGAGGAAGAAGAAGCAAGAAGGAAGCAAGGGGAGTAGGGGAGATGGGCGCGCGTGCTTCGCCGCTCCCTTCCTCCCGCCTATTTATAGGCTCATGGGCGGAGAAGCCGATGGGGCGGGCGTGGGATTAACTGCGCCCCGGCCCCCACGCCCCCACGGTTTACCACACGCAGTAACTGCGTGTAGTTACGGCGTGGGAAACCCAACCGTCCGCACGGCCGCAACAAATCCACTCGCGTGCCGAGGCACGGTAGTGGCGGGCCCCGCCTGAGGTCCTGTCCTGTCGCGCGCGTGGGTGGGCAGACTGACCCCGCCACATGGCGCCACGCGACGGACCCGCAACGGGTGGCTGCCCGGAAGCTTATCAGGCACGCTGCCAGGGACCCTGCCGCGACGTTCAAACTCTCTAAGAGGCAAGACGGCTTTCTACGAGGCCGACTCCAGCTGGTCGCCCAGGAGGAAGACGGCGAGCGAGGCCGAGATTCCACCCCGAGGGAGATGAAACTGTTGAGGCTCCCCGACACGTCTCCCGCGGCGCCTCACCAGCTTCGGGGACTACTGTCGGAGTAATGGGCCACGGGTAGGCTAACCCGAGCCCCAGAACCTTTCAAAACATCGGGGCAGACTGCGCCCCTCAAGACCCCACGATGAAGAGCCGCCTCCTGGGAGTCGGCAGCAACTGTCCCTCATAGCCGAGTCCCAGGGACGGCTTCGAGTTAAGCCGACTCTTGGATGACGACTTCGAGATGAGCCGACTCTTGGCTGGCGACTCCAAGATAAGACGACTATGGGAGTCGGCCCATGACTCCAACCATGTCCTGCCTTCTCCACGATGGACGGGCGGGGTACGGTCACTGCGTGGCCGTCTCTACCCTGCCTACAAGGGGCTGGCATGGCTACAGTGCACCGTATCGCTGGAGATCTCCATCGTGGCGCGGCACTGTTGCCATGCCTGCCCTGACCTCAGCCTCAGTGGGCGGAGCACTGTGCCCACGACGGCCTACCTGTACGGCCCGGAGACGGCGGAACCCGCCCGTCAACGGGAGAACAGAAGACGGCGAGAGCGCCCCGAAGACGGGCCCGTGGGAATCGGCCCCTTGGAGTCGGCCGGCCCCTCCCACGGGCCCCGCACGCCATTAACAGAACAAGACGGGGAATGGCGACAGTGATCGTCCGCCAGACGGCGGCACTGTTGCCATGACCCCATGACCAAGCCAGCGTCATCAGAAGCACTGCTACAGTACCAGGCCTGTCGGCGGGGCCCGCCAGTCGGCGGGCCCCAGCAGTCGGTGGAGAAGACGGCGGCCTGAGAGACATACGGCTGGGACCCGCGCCCAGCCGGATTACCATTGTATCCCTGGGGGGCAGGCCTATATAAGCCCTCGGGGCACCCATGCAAGGGGGATAGCTTCTTGAGTATTAGACCCGATCATATAGGAAGGAAGGAGCAACCTTGTATTCACTTTGCCTTAGTGATCATGCAGAGACCCTGCAGAGCAGCAGGAGGGGTGTTATCTCCTCGGAGAGCCCTGAAGCTGGGTAAGATCCGCCGGCGTGCATGTCTTTGCATCATCTCGCTTCCGGGCACCGGCGACGTTCTACTCACTCCCACCATGATAAGCCATCCTTTGGCATATGTCGCACCCAACCCCCGACACGAGTGTTTCAGAGCAATAGTCTATCATTTGACATAAAAACAATAATACTTTGAGCGTACTAATAAAGCTATCATGTCTTTTCCAAACAATAAGGCCAAAGCAAGCTTATCCCTACAAAATCATATAGTTTGGCCATGCTTCATTTTCGTCACACAAAATGCTCCCATCATGCACAACCCCGATGACAAGCCGAGCAATTGGTTCATACTTTTTAACGCGCTTCAGCTTTTTCAACCCTCACGCAATAGATGAGCGCAAGCCATGGATATGGCACTATGGGTGGAATAGAATATGATGATGGAGGTTTATATGGAGAAGACAAAAAAGGGAGAAAGTCTCACATCGACACGGCTAATCAACGGGCTATGGAGATGCCCATCAATTGATGTCAATGTGAGGAGTAGGGATTGCCATGCAACGGATGCACTAAGAGCTATAAGTGTATGAAAGCTCAAACTGAAACTAAGTGGGTGTGCATCCAACTTGCTTGCTCATGAAGACCTAGGGCATTTGAGGAAGCCCATCGTTGGAATATACAAGCCAAGTTCTATAATGAAAGATTCCCACTAGTATATGAAAGTGACAACATAGGAGACTCTCGATATGTGGAACATGGTGCTACTCTGAAGAACAAGTGTGGTAAAAGGATAGTAACACTGCCCCTTTTTTTTCTTTTTTTCGGTGGGCTTCTTTGCCCCCTTTTTTATTTAGGCTTCTTTGGCCTTTCCTTTTTTCTTTTTTCTTTTTTTTCATGGGGCAATGCTCTATAATGATGATCATCACACTTTTATTTACTTACAACTCAATATTACAACTCGATACTGGAACAAAGATATGACTCTATATGAATGCCTCCGATGGTGTACCAGGATGTGCAATGATCTTATGATCATGCAAGGCAATATGACAATGAATGCTCAAGTCATGTATATGATGATGATGGAAGTTGCATGGCAAAATATCTCAGAATGGCTATGGAAATGCCATGATAGGTAGGTATGGTGGCTATTTTGAGGAAGATATAAGGAGGCTTATGTGTGATAGAGTGTATCATACCACGGGGTTTGCATGCACCGGCGAAGTTTGCACCAACTCTCAAGGTGAGAAAGGGCAATGCACGGTACCGAAGAGGCTAGCAATGATGGAAATGTAAAAGTGCGTATAATCCATGGACTCACATTAGTCATAAAGAACTCATATACTTATTGCAAAAGTTTATTAGCCCTCGAAGCAAAGTACAACTACGCATGCCCCTAGGAGGATAGATTGGTAGGAAAAGACCATCGCTCGTCCCCGACCGCCACTCATAAGGAAGACAATCAAAGAAACGCCCCATGTTTCAAATTTGTCACACAACAGTTACCATACGTGCATGCTACGGGACTTGCAAACCTCAACACAAGTGTCTCTACAATCCACAACCACCCACTAGCATGACTCTAATATCACCATCTTTATATCGCAAAACTATTGCAAGGAATCAAACATATCATATTCAGCGATCTACAAGTTTTATGTAGGATTTTATGACTAACCATGTGATTGACCAATTCCTGTCATCTCTCAAAATAGATATAAGTGAAGCAACAGAGTTTAATTCTTCTTACAAAATATATGCCCACGCTCTAACAAATATAAGTGCAGAAAAAGAGCATTCTACAAATGGCGGTTTTCTATGTAAAGAGAAACAGGCAATCCAAACTTCAAATGATATAAGTGAAGCACATGAAGCATTCTATAAGGTCATACTCAAAAGATTTAAGTGAAATGCAATGAGCATTCTATAAATCAACCAAGGACTTTCTCATACCATCTTGGTGCATAAAATAAAAGTGAAAACTAAATGCAAAAGACGCTCCAAGACTTGCACATATTGCATGAACGAAACGAATACGAAAACATACCGATACTTGTTGAAGAAAGAGGGGATGCCTTCCGTGGCATCCCCAAGCTTAGATGCTTGAGTCTCCTTGAATATTTACTTGGGGTGCCTCAGGAATCCCCAAGCTTGAGCTCTTGCATGTCTTCCTTTTCCTCATATCGAGACATCCTCGATTAGACACTTCATCCACACAAAACTTTAATAGAAAACTCGGTAATATCCATTAGTATAATAAAGCAAATCACTACTCTAAGTACTGTTGCAAACTAATTCATATTTTGTTTTTGCATTGTGTCTACTTTAACATAACTTTTTCATGTCTTGATCCACTGATATAAATTGATAGATTCATCAAAACAAGCAAACTATGCGTCAAAAACAGAATCTGTCAAAAACAGAATAGTCTATAGCAATCTGAACATTTACCATACTTCTGGTACTACGGCCAAAATTAGGAAAAATAAATAATTAGGAAAAATAAATAATTTGTATAGAAAGACAGTTCGAAAGGAATCAGAACCGTTTTCCATTCCAGTTAAAAATGTAAAATCGCGCACTACGGCCAAAGTTTCTGTCCTGCACCGTACAAACCAACCAGCATTGTAAAGATCCTAAAGGCAAACCTTGGCACATTATTTTTATAATACAATGGGATTATACAAGGGGGTAATTATTTTTGTTGAAAATTTTCTGTAATTAAGATTCACAAAGTTTCCATGAGCATGAACAAAGTTCAAGACTAGCTCCCACTTCAATAATGCTTGTCTTTCTCACTTTCACTTTCCTTTTTGAAAAGTTTTGGGTTCCCCTCTTTATTTTTTTTGTTTTTAGACTATGTAAAAGCACTCAACAGAAATAAATGACTCTCTAAAACTTCCGGGTTGTCTCCCTGGCAGCGCTTTCTATAAAGCCATTAAGCTAGGCATATAATGCTCAGGTAATGGATCCACCCGGATCTCAAGGTATATCAAAGCCAATTTTAATTAACAATGATTTGTGATTTAGTAGTGAGCACGAAGTAACATATATAAAGCAACAACAAAGTCTAACTCTCTTCCTATGCATCGGCATGTCATAAAAGAACAATTCATGCACACATAGTAAAGGCCAATGCATAGTATAAGCAGTTTCTTGCAATTTTATCATATTGGAAACATAGAGAGGTGGAGATATAGTTCCTCTCTCATAATAATTGCAAGTAGGAGCAGCAAGCACATGCATATTACATTCATCAAAATCATCATGTGCAATAGTAAAACACAACCCATCAATATAATCCTTAATAAGCACAAACTTCTCCGATATAGTGTAGTTTGGAGAATTCAAAAAGATAATAGGACTATCATGCGTGGGTGCAATGGCAACAATTTCATGTTTTACATAAGGAACTATAGCAAGTTCATCTCCATAAGCATAATTCATATTGGCATCTTGGCCACAAGCATAGCAAGCATCATCAAAAAGGGGTATTTCAAGAGAATCAACGGGATCATAGCAATCGTCATAGCAATCATCCTTCGGTAAGCACGAAGGGGAATTAAACAATGTATGAGTTGAAGAGTTACTCTCATTAGAAGGTGGGCACGGGTGATCAATCCGCTCTTTCTCCTTTTGTTCTTCTCTCTCCTCATCATCTTTTTCATCCAATGAGCTCACAGTTTCATCAATTTCTTCTTCCATAGCTTCCTGCAAAATATTAGTCTCTTCTTGGACAGCGGAGAATTTCTCAATATATAGTTTAATATAGGCATTAGAAGCATAATTATCATAACAATATTCAAATATGGCAATTTTTTCAGATTTGTAGAGAGTAGCATCATACTTTTCAATCAAAGAAGCAATTTCATAAGCACCCTTAAAAGCAACAAATTCTTCAATTTGTTGAACATCATAGTAATTATAAACACCCTTAGCATACGAAGATATGATCCCATTATCAATAAATTCACATTGGTAGGGATGGTGCTTCTTAGGGTTTTCAGAACAACAAGTAATATCATATATTTCACATAAATTCCAAGAATAGCATTGCAAACGATGAATTTGATCCAGTAAAAGTTTCCCTTTTTCAGATATACGGTGTTGCACATAACAAGCATGCTCATCTAAAGATTTGCCCTCAACTAAGCTAGTGGGGGTTTCAGCACGAGCACAAAGGGATCGAAGATGATCTAAGTAAAAAGCTTCAGTAGTGTGATAGATTTTGAGTGGTTCTTCAATCATTGGTGTAGTAGGTACAACTATTTTTTTTGGTATTTTGCGTTTCCCACCCATAACTATAGATAGAAAACAACTAAGAACAGTAAATAAAAATTACTTAGTGATAAAGCAAACAAGCACACATGAGAATATTCACCCCACGCTATGACTCCCCAGCAACGGCGCCAGAAAAAGCTCTTGATAACCCACAAGTGTAGGGGATAATTGTAGCCTCTTTCGATAAGTAAGAGTGTCGAACCCAATGAGGAGCTAAAGGTAGAAAAAATATTCTCTCAAGTCCTATCTGCCACTGATACGACTCTACGCACGCTTAGTGTTCGCTTTACCTAGAACAAGTATGAAACTAGAAGTACTTTGTAGGTGTTGTTGGATAGGTTTGCAAGATAATAAAGAATGAGTAAATATAAACTAGGGGCTATATAGATAAAGAAGCAATAAAGTAAATATAGCGAGTGTGGAGAAGTGGTGGTAGGAGTTGTGAAATTGTCCCTAAGCAATTGACTACATTACTAGACCGGTAATCACTATTGCAATTTTATTTCAGCGAGAGGCATAAGCTAACATACTTTATCTTCTTGGATCATATGCACTTATGATTGGAACTCTAGCAAGCATCCGCAACTACTAAAGATCATTAAGGTAAAACCCGACCATAGCATTAATGTATCAAGTCCCCTTTATCCCATATGCAAACAACCTACTTACTCGGGTATGTGCTTCTGTCACTCACACCACCCACCATAAGCAAATCATGAACATATTGGAAACCCTACAGCGGGGATCCCTCACGCTTGCGCGACACAGAGAGAACCATAGGACAGCACCAATAATAAAACATGCAACTCAAACCAATCATAGCAATTCATCAATCACCGATAGGACAACGAAAATCTACTCAGACATCATAAGATGGCAACACATCATTGGATCATAATATGAAGCATAAAGCACCATGTTCAAGTAGAGGGTATAGAAGGTAGCGGGAGAGTAGACCGCTAGATATAGATGGGGGAAGGTGATGGAGATGTTGGTGAAGATGGCGGAGGTGTTGGTGAAGATCACGGTGATGATAACGGCCCCCGACGGCGCTCCGGCGCCACCGGAAGCAAGGGGGATAGAGCCCCCCTTCTTCTTATTCTTCCTTGACCTTCTCCCTAGATGGGAGAAGGGGGAGAAGAGGGTGTTATAGGCATAGTGGGATGCCGCCATGAATTTAGCCAAGGCCGGGCGTCCAAGATTCCATTGTACGGCAGGGGAGATCAACTACGTCAAACACAATCTTCTCAGTCTGGTAGTTAAGCTCTCCCCCAAATGTTACTGGCAACATAATCTTCCCCTTAGGATGACTCCTGGCGAGGTTGACTCCTTGAAACGTGCCTGTGACCTCTAGTTGCTATCTGAAGCTTGCGAATAATTGCTGGGGAAATCAGATTCAGTCCTGCCCCACCGTCCACCTGCATCTTCGTGACCTTGAGGTTGCGAATTGTTGGAGAAACCAACAAAGGCAGGCATCCTACCGCAGTGGTACAGCTAGGATGATCCTCTTCGTGAAAGATGATCACTACAAAAAAAAGACACATCCGTGACATTTTGGGCCGAATGAATTTTTTTCCTATCATACTTATGACACTTCTATGATGATAATTGTGACAAAACCCGGTATCATCATAGATGTGGCGGGCTCCTACTTCTATGACAAAAAATCATGATAGAAAATAGGCTTTTCGTCCTGGGCGGGCTGGAGACACAGCTGCATGACATTCTTTGGGCCGTCCATGACGGAAAAAACTGTGGTAGAAGCAAGGGCGAGAATTTTTTTTGGGAGTTCCCGGTTACAGTGGGTGGTCGGGGGCCGAACGATGCGCGTTTCTCTTGTACACGTACGCGCGTGTGTGCGAGCCGTTGGGCTCTAACTGAATCCGAGCGAGGCATTGGGCTCTAACTAAACCCGAGCGATTGCACTAGCCATGTTACTGAACCCGAGTGATTCCTTTGCTACTGCTACTAAATGAAGCCGATCGATGCTGCCTCTGGATGAACAGTGAGCGTTTGCTGGGGGGGTGGATAAACAGTGAGCGTTGCTGGGGGGTTTGGATGAACTATGACGCCCGGATAATTAAGCTACAGTAACCATCTGCTAATGATGCCACGTCACCTCGATTATTGTTGCTAATCTCGCGTTAGTTCGAAACCGATTACAATTCAAAATTCAAAAACAAGCAAACAACAAAAGTTTCCGAATATTTAAACTAAAGTGTTCAATAAATAGTAGATAAATCAGAGGCTATGGTAAAATTGTAAACAACACTATTGAAATTTTATAAGTGACTTAAACAACCTCAAACAGTGGTTGAAAACATCATTTAATAACCTTTTTATTAATACAAAATAAATATGAAATGATATTTACCCCAAACTAGTTTTTGGTGGTAGGATATCTTGTGCTGTGATTTGTGGGCCAACTCTCATATTTTACAAAACTCATTGGTGCCCAAACAGAAAGGAAAAAAACGCAAATAGAAAACTAACAAAAAGGGAAAAGGCCCCCTGGGCCAACCGGCCCAACTACCGGCCGGCCAGCCCACCTGGCCCATCCGGCCTCACCCCACTCCCCTTAACCCCCCTGTCCCGAAACCCTAGCGGTCCCTCCCCGTTCCCCACTCCCTCGAACCCCATCTCTCCCCTCGATCCCCTCCACCTCGCGGCGCGCACACACACACATCGCGCCAGGGAGAGGAGCTCCCTGCGCCCGATCCTCGTGCCCCGACCACCGCAGCCCGCCCCCGACGCGCCCCGGTCGCCCTGACGCCGTCGCCAACCACCACC